>NW_017731931.1:1076984-1104552 GCF_001890085.2 Hipposideros armiger
ACCACAACATGAGGAACTGTATTAAGGGGTCGCGGCATTAGGAAGGTTGAGAACCGCTGCTCTAGAGCGTCATGTTATGTATGTGCAAAACATGTTTGACAAAGTGGGAATGGGCAATGTTTCCAACTCCTTCCAAATGTGGGCTCCTCAGCGGGGTCAGCCTTGTACTAATTAAGAAATCATCTTTCTGCCATTGGCCTGACCAGACCACAAGACCATTGCAACGGCCCATGAATCAATTAAGATCCCAATATGAAGAACCTGCATAACAAAGTGCACCCTGGAGTGTCAAATACACAACTTTCAACTTTACGAGCTGGGCAGACTCATGGACATTGTTCTTAGTCAGAGAAGTATTCAAGACCAGATGACAGGCTGTAGCCCTCCAGCGGGCTGCATTGCACACAGGGGTGGAGCAACCGTCAGGGAACTAATCACTTCCATTCCATGTAAGACAGTTTGTCCCAAGGGGCTACCCATTTCACCATAAAAGGAAGCACTGGGGGCATCATAGTCATCTCCAGGTTCATGTGCAAGAGGCTGAGGGTAGGGGAAGCCACATCATTCTGCAACTTGGAAAGACCGTGTTTGCCAGATTTAACCAATTGCTGGAGGTTCTATTTCCACTTAAGCAAAGAGGTTTCCATGGCCTGGCAAATGGTATGTCTTGGAGAATGTCCCACGTGAGCTTTAAAAAAGTATGTATTCTGCTGTTCTTGGGTGGAGTGTTCTTGTATATGTTAGGTCTAGTCTATTTATTGTGTTCTTTAAGTCTTTTGTTTCCTGCTTATCTTCTGCACAAGTATGATTGATCTCTCCACTATTGAAAGTGGGGTATTGAAGTCTCCAGCCATTATTTTAGAACTATTTTTCTCTTCAAATCTGTCAATTTTTGTTTCACATATTTTGAAGGTCTGTCATTAGGTGCATAAATGTTTATAATTGTTACATATTCTTGCTGTTTTAAACCTTTTATTAATATAAAGCGTTCTTCTTTTCATCTTAAATCTTTTTGAATTTAAAGTCTATTTTGCCTGATATTATAGACACCTCACATTCTTGGTTACTATTTGCATGGAATAAATTTTTTTCTCCTTTTACTCTTCACCCATTTTTGTCATTGGATCTAAAGTGAGTATCTCAAAAACAGCAAATAGTTGCATCGTGTTTTGTTAAAATTTGTTGTGCCAATCTCTATCTTTTTATAAGAGAATTTAATACATTCACATTTAAAGTAATTACTTATAAGGAGGAACTTAATTTCTGCCATTTTGCTATTTGCTTTTTATATGACTTACAGCTTTTCATTTCTCATTTTCTTCATTACTGCTCTCTTTTGCGTTTAGTTAGTTTTTTATAGTGATACATTTTGATTCTCTTTTCATTTCTTATATGTATATTCTATGTTTTCTTTGTGGTGATGATAAGGATGATATATAACATCCTACATTTACCAATCCAACTTGAAATTCTGCCAACTTAACTTCAAGAGCATATAAAAACTCTGTTCCTACATACCTCTGTTCACAATTTTCTGTTATTGATGTCGCAAATAACATCTTTATACATTAAGTGCCAAATAACATAGATTAATAATTGTTTTTATGAATTTGTCTTTTAAATCCTGTAGAAAATAAAAAGCGTAGTTATAAACCAAAATTACAATAATACTAGATTTTATAATCTCCTATGTATTTATATTTACCCCCAATTTTTTTCTTCTTACAGCTTCGAGTTACTGTCTAGTTTCTTCCCATTTCAACCTTAAGCATAACTTTTAACATTTCTTGCAGGGAAGGTCTGGTGGTAACAAATTTACTCAGCTTTTGTTTATCTGGGAATGCCTTAATTTGTTCCGTCATTTGTGAAGGACAGTTTTTCCAGATATAGAATTCTCAGTTGATAGTATTTCTTTTTCTTCCAGCACTTTGAATATATCATTCCATTGCCTTTTGACCTCCAAGAGTTCTACTGTGAAATCAACTTAGAGTCTTATTGAGAAGCCTTTGTATGTGATGAGTTGTTTCCCTCTTGGTGCTTTCAGTATTCTTTCTTTGTCTTTGAACAGTTTGATTATAATGTGCCTCAGTGTGGAATTCTTTAGATTAATTGCTGAAGATTGCTTTGGTTATTCAGGGTCTTTTATGGTTCCATACAAACTTTAGTATTAAATTTGCTATTTCTATTAAAAATGCTGTTGAAATTTTGACAGGGATTTCATTGAATCTGTAAATTTCTTTGGGTGCTATGGATAGTATAACAATATATATACTTCTAATCACAGAACACAACATATCTTTCCATTTACTAATGTCTTCTTCAATTTCTTTCATCAATGTCTTACACTTTTAAGTGTACAGATTTTTCACCTCCTTGATTGAATTTATTTCTAAGTATTTTTTGTTTTGGAGGTAACTGTAAATGGCGTTTTCTTAATTTATCTTTCAGATAGTTCATAGTTACTGTATAGAAATTCAACTGATATTTTTTTAAGTTGGAGAATTGGGGGGATGGGAACAGCGCTGGGGAATTGGGGGAAGGGGAACAGACAAGTTGCTGTCGTTTTGTTCTTCAGTCTAGTTGTGGAGGACGTTGCTTCACTGGCCCAAGTTGGCACCATCATTGCGCTCTTCCCGGGCGAGGCAGATCAGTCGCCGGCTTCTGGACGGCCGCTCACAGCGGCTGCTGGCCGCTCACGCTGGCTGCTGGCTACACACGGTAGCCCATGGCAACCCACTGCCACAGGGGCTGCAGCCTACGCCGTCGCCGGCGACTCACGGCAGCCCAGCTCCAGGTTGAGCTGTTGTTCAGCATCTTAGCTGTGGAGGGCAGTGTCACTGGCCCTCATATGTGGGATCCGAACCGGGGCCGTCTGGCATCCCAAGCCAGTTCTTAACCACCGTGCCACTCGGCCGGCCCAGTAAAGATCTTTTTGAGTGGAGTCTGTTTGGGGACCTTCAAGATTCATATACCTGGATGTTAATATCTCTCCTCAGATTTGGGAAGTATTCAGCCATTGTTTCTTTTTGTTTGTTCATTTCAGGTGTACAAAACAACATAATGATTATACGTTTACCCCTCTCACAAAGTGATGACCCCACCAAGTCTACTACACATATGACATTGTATATAGCTATTACAATACACTGACTATATTCGCTATGCTGTACTTCACATCCTGTGAATATATATCACAGGTGGAAAAAAGTGTCTACAAGTGGACACCTTGGTCAACATTGCTCAAACAGTAGTTTGCCATAATCAGAAGTGTCTGGACGCTGATGGTAACCACCGTGAGCTCCTTTTGTAATTGCAGAAATCAAATGTGACTTGTATTCGTCTTTTGTTATTGGTATACATTAACTATTACAATTTTTTTTAAAGATTTTATTGGGGAATTGGGGGAGGGGAACAGACAAGTTGCTGTCCTTTCATTCTTCAGTCTAGTTGTGGAGCACGTCGCTTCACTGGCCCATGTTGGTATTATCATTGCGCTCTTCCTGGGTGAGACAGATTGGTCGCCAGCCTCCGGACGGCTGCTCACGCTGGCTGCCAGTCACACATGGTAGGTAGCTTATGGCAGTCCACTGCAGCAGGGGCTGCAGCCCACGCCATCGCCAGCAACTCATGGCAGCCCAGCTCCAGGTCGAGCTGCTCACCATCTTAGCTGTAGAGGGCTGTGTCACTGGCCCTTAATGTGGGATACAAACCGGGGCCCTGCTGCTTAAAGCTGGCTTCCCAAGCCAGCTCTTAACCAATGTGCCACTCGGCCGGCCCTAACTATTACAATTTTTTTTTAGCTGAGCCATCCTGCTACCTGTTGGCAGCTCAGCGGCTGCTCAGCTCAGGCCGGGCATCGAACCGCTGTTGCTCAGAGCTCAAACTCTTGAGCGAGCTCTTAACCAACTGAGCCACTTGGCTGGCCTGAACTATTACAATTTTAATACACTTTTCCTTTCTTAAAATGTATATACATTTTTAAATATATTTATACATGTATACATGCATACATGCATACATATATACATATATATATATATATTTGACATTCAATATTATTTTATATTAGTTTTAGGTATATAGCACAGTGGTTATGCATTTATATAATTTATGAAGTGATCCTCCTATAAAGTCCAGTACCCATCTGACACCCTACATAGTCTTTACAACATTATCAACTATATTCCTCATACTGTATTTCACATCCCTGTGACTATTTTGTGATTACCAATTTGTACTTCCTAATTCTTTCACCTTTCTCACTCATACCCCAGCATCCCTCCCATCTAGCAACCATCAGTTTTTTTCTCTTTATCTCTGAGTCTATTTCTGTTTCGTTTGCTCATTTATTCTGCTCTTTGGATTCCACATATAAGTGAGATCATATGGCATTTGTCTTTCTCAGTCTGACTTAGTTCACTTACTGTAATATCCTCTGTGTCTATCCATGTTGTTGCAAATGGTACAATTTCATTCTTTTCTATGGCAGAGTAATACTCCATTGTATAAATGTACCACCGTTTCTTTATCCAACCCTCTATTGATAGGCATTTTTGTTGTTCCATATCTTGGCTATTGTGAATAGTGCTGCAGTAAACATAGGGGTGCATATATATTTTTTTAATTATTGTTTTGGGTTTCTTTGGATAAATACCCAGGAGTGGAATTGCTGAGTCATGAGGTAGGTCTAGTTTTAACTTTTTGACGAAACTCCATACTGTTTTCCATAGTGGCTGCACCAATTTGCAATCCCACTAACAGTGCACAAAGTTTCCCTTTTCTCCACATCCTCACCAATACTTGTCTGTTGATTTATTAATAGTCATTCTGACAGGAAGTGGTATCTCATTGTTGTTTTTATTTGCATCTCTCTGATGATTAGTGACATTGAGCATCTTTTCATATGTCTATTGGTCATTTGTATGTCTTCCTTGGAGAAACATCTATTCGGGTTTTCTGCCTATTTTATAAATTGGATTGTTTGCTTTTTTGGTGTTGAGTTGTATGAATATGAATATATATACATATATATTGAATATATATGATATTAACCCCTTATCAGATGTACAATTGGCAAATATCTTCTCCCATTCACTAGGATGTCTTTTTGTTTTGCTGATGGTTTCCTTTGCTGTGAAAAAACTGTTTAGTTTGATGTAGTCCCATTTTTTAATTTTTCTTTTGTTTCCCTTGCCTGAGGAGATATATCAGTGAACACATTACTGAAGGTAATGTATGAGTGTTTACTTCCTATATTTTCTTCTAGGAGTTTTATGGTTTCAGGTCTTACATTTAAGTCTTTTATCCATTTTGAGTTTATTCTTGTATATGGTGTAAGAAGATGGTCCCATTTCTCTCTTTTTTCTTTTTTTGGCATGTATCTGTCGAGCTTTCTCAGCACCATTTATTAATAGACTGTCTTTACCCCAATGTAAATTCTTGCTTTCTTTGTCATAGATTAAGTGACTACATAGGTGTGGATTTATTTCTGGGCTCTCTATTCTCTTCCATTGATGCATGTGTATGTTTTTATGCCAATACAATGCTGTTTTGATTACTTGTAGTATAATTTGTTATCAAGTAGTGCGATACTTCCAGCTTTGTTCTTTTTTCTGAGCACTGCCATGGCTATTCAGGGTCTTTTATGTTTCCATGTAAATTTTAGGATTATTTCTTCTAGTTCTGTGAAAATGTCATTGGTATTTTGATAGGGATTGCATTGAATCTATATATTGCTTTGGGTAGTATGAACACTTTAACTATATTAATTCTTCCTATCCATGAGCATGGTATATGTTTCCATTTATTTGTTTCTTCTTTAATTTTGTTCTTCAATGTCTTATAATTTTGTGAGTACAGGCCTTTTACTTCCTTGGTTAAATTTATTTCTAAGTATTTTTTTGATGCAATTGTAAATGGGATTGTTTTCTTAATTTCTCTTTCTGATAGTTTGTTATTTGTGTATAAAAATTCAACCATTTTCTGAATATTAATTTTGTATCCTGCTACATTACTAAATTCATTTATGAGTTCTAATAGTTTTTTGGTAGACTCTTTCAGCTTCTCTATATATGGTATCATGTCATCTGCAAATAATGACAATTTTACTTATTTCTTTCCCATTTGGGTGCCTTTTATTTCTTTTTCTTGTCTGATTGCTGTGGCCAGAACTTCCAGAATTATGTTGAAAAAAAGTGTGAAAGTGGGCATCCTTGTCTTGTTCTTGATATTAAGGGGAATGCTTTTAGCATTTCTCCATTGAGTATGATGTTATCTGTGGGTTTGTCATATATGGCCTTTATTATGTTGAGATATGTTCACTCTATTCCCACTTTGCTGAGATTTTTTATCATAAATGGATACTGGATTTTGTCCAATGCTTTTTCTGCATCTATTGACATGACCATATGACTTTTAATTTTCATTTTGTTTATGTGGTGCATCATGTTAATTATTTGCAGGTATTGAACCAAACTTGCAAACCAAGAATGAATTCCACTTGATTGTGGTGTATGATCTTTTTAATGTATTGCTGAATTCAATTCGCTAATATTTTGTTGCAGATTTTTGCATGTATGTTCATTAGGGATATTGGCCTACAGTTTTCTTTCTTTCTCTTTTTCTTTCTTCTTTTGTAATGTCTTTGCTGTTTTGGGATCAGGGTAATTGTGGCCTCATAAAATTAGCTTGGGAGCCTTTCCTCCTTCTGGATTTTTTTGAATACTTTGAGGAGAATAGGCATTAATTATTTTTTGAATGTTTGGTAAAACTCACCTGTGAAGCCATTTGGTCCAGGACGTTTATTTGTTTGGAGCTTGTTACTGGTTAAATTTTGGTGGTAGTAATCTGTCTGTTCAAATTACCGCATTTCCCCATGTATAAGACGCACCCTTTTCCGAAAAATTTGGGGTCTAAAAACTGGGTGCGTCTTATACAGTGGTTGTAGATTTTTTTACTTGCATTTCCCGCTTTTTCACGCTTGTTATCTTTGCATTCATTGTTTTGCACTTGTTACCGGTATATTACTGTAGGTTATATTTTGTCACGTTCTGCCCAGAAATGGCTCAGAAAATATTTTCGTATAGTGCTGAATTCAAGTTAAAAGTGATCCAGTTTGCAAAAGTGAATGGAAATTGTACTGCTGAACGTAAGTTTGGTCCTCCTCCAACTGAGAAAACAATCCAAGACTGGCTATGGGAAGAAGAAACCCTACTGAAAATGCCATGGCAGAAGGCCATGAGAGGCAATATATGAAGACAGTGATTCATCATCAGACACAGATGAGGACAAGCTAATGGTTGGGAGCTGTGACAGTGATGAGGAGTTGTATGAATTTTACTTGAGTTCAATAACTTTATGTAATACATTTTTTTTTCAAATTTCAGGCCCCAAAATTAAGGTGCGTCTTATACATGGGGAAATACAGTATCTGTTTCTACTTGATTCAGCCTTGGAAGATTGTATGCATCTAGGAATGTATCCATTTCTTCCAGGTTGTCTAATTCATTGGTGTATAGTTGCTCATGTAATTTTTTTCTTTTTTCTTTTTTTTTGGTATATCTTTTGTGTCTGTGGTCACTTCTCTTTCTTTAGTTTTTTTTTTCCTCTTTCATTTTTCATTTTACTTATTTGGGTCCTCTCTTTTTTTTTCTTAATTAGTTTGATTAAAGCTTTTTCAATTCTGTTTATCTTTTCAAAACATCAGCTCTTGGTTTCATTGATCTTTTGTATTTTTAAATTTTTATTTTATTTTAGTATAGTTTAGTTTCTATTTCATTTACTTCTGCTCTGATTTTTTATTTCCTTCCTTGTACTCACTTTGGGCTTTGTTTGCTGTTCTTTTCCTTTTTTTTTTTAAGTAGGCCTGCATAGCTATGAATTTTCCTCTTAGGACTGCTTTTGCTGTGTCCTATAGATTTTTGGGTCATTGTGTTTTCATTTTCATTTATCTCAAGGTATCTTTCGATTTTCCTTTATCTCATTGTTGACCCATTCATAATTTAGTAATGTTATTTAGCCTCCATATGTTTGTGTGTTTTTCAGTTTTTTTCTTCTAATTATTTTCTAGTTTCATACCATTGTGGTCAAAGACACTTGATATGGTTTCAATCTTCTTAAATTTATTGAGACTTGTTTTATGGCCTAATATGTGGTCTATCTTGGAAAATATTTTATGTGCACTTTAAAAAAATGTATACTCTGCTGCTTTGGGGTGAAATGCTCTAAAAATGTCAATTAAATCCATCTGGTCTAGTGTCATTTAAGTCTGCTGTTTCTGTGTTAATTATTTGTCTGGAATATCTGTCCATTGGTGTCAGTGAGGTGTTAAAGTCTCATACTATGATTGTGTTACTGTTGATCTCTGCCTTTATGTTGGTCAATATTTGCTTTATATATTTAGGTGCTCCTAGGTTATGTGCATAAATGTTTACTAGGGTGATGTTTCCTTGTTGGGTTGATCCCTTTATTAGTAGTATTATGTAATGTCTTTCCTTAGCTCTAATTATAGTCTTCATTTTAAAGTCTATTTTGTCTGATATAAGTATCACTACTCCAGCTTTTTTCTCATTTTCATTTGAGTGAAATATCTTTTTCTATTCCTTTATTTTCAGTCTGTGTGTGTCTTTCCATCTGAGATGGGTCTCTTTTAGGCAGCATATGCATTGATCTTGTTTTCTTATCCACTCAGCTACCCTTTGTCTTTTGATTGGAACATTTAGCCCATTTACATTTAAAGTGATTATTGATAGGTACATAGATATTGCCATTTTATTATTCATATTTTTTATCTTCGTTTGTTTTTTCCTTTTTTCTGCTTAAAGAAGTTTTTTTAACATTTCATGTAATACTGGCTTGGTGGTAATGAATTCCTTTAGATTTTTCTTGTCTGGGAAGCTCTTTATCTCTCCTTCGATTTTAAATGATAGCCTTGCTGGGTAGAGTAGTCTTGGTTGTATCCATCTTGTTTATCATCACTTTGAATATTTCCTGCCACTCTCTTCTGACCTGCAAATTTTCTGTTGAGAAATCAGTTGACACTCTTGTGGGAACTCCCTTATAAATAACTAGGTATCTTTCTCCTGCTGTTTTTAAGATCCTCTCTTTGCCATTTTAACTATGATGTGTCTAGATATGGGCCTGTTTGGGTTCATCTTGTTTGAAACTCTCTCCACTTCCTGGGCTTGTATGTCAATTTCCTTCATCAGGTCAGGGAAGTTTTCAGCCATTATTAAATCAAATATGTTCTTGATCCCTTGCTCCCTCTCTTCTCCTTCTGATACTCCTACAATGCAAATGTTATGCTTGATGTTGTCCCACAGGTCCCTTAAACTGTCTTCATTGATTTTTATTCTTTTTCTTGTTGTTGTTTTTCTGGTTGGGTGTTTTCTGCTACCTTGTCTTCTAAATCGCTGATTAAATCCTCTGCTTCATCTAATCTCCTGTTGATTCTTTCTAGTGTGTTCTTCATTTCAGTTATTGTATTCTTTATTTCTGACTGGTTCATTTTTTATGGTTTCTGTGTCCTTTATGCTTGCCATCTCTTTGTTGAAATTCTCACTAAGTTCCTTAAGCATTTTTCAAATCAGTGTTTTAAACTCTGTCTCTGGTAGGTTGGTTGCCTCCATTTTTTTAGTCCTATTTCTGATCTGTGTTTGCTTCTATGTATTAGGTATATCTCCTATGTCTCTCAGTCTTTGCTGGGTGGTCTTATGTAGAATGTGTCCTGTGTTGTCCAATGGCACTGCCTCCCTAATCTCCTGTGTGTGTGTGTTCCAGGAGTGTCCCTTGAGTGTGTTGTGTGTGTTCTCCTGTTGTAGTTGAGCCTTGATTGCTTTTGGCATGTCAGTGGATGGGACTGACTCCCAGGATGACTGTGAAGATTGGCTATGCCTACAGTGTATGAGCTGCTGTATGGGAGCTGACCCCTCAGAAGAGGATTCACCCCTGTTGGCTCTTGTGCCTGTTAAGATGCCTTTTGGGTTTGCTGCTTGTAAGCTAACCAGGTAGTGCTCTGGTGTGGTCTGAAGGTGGCCTCTGGGTGTTTGTTTCTGGTGTCTCTTGGGCAAGGCTTCTGTGCAGGCCAATTTCAGCCTTGTCTGTTACTGGCCCGTGGTTACCTGGTAGGAGCCACAAAGCTATATGTGGAGGCTGCTGCCTGTGCTGGACCTGGAGGCATGTGGGGTGGCCTCGCTGTGAACTGATGCTTGCTGCCACCAGTAGTAGGCCTCAGGCAGCTTAACAAAAGACCCAGGGCCCCCGAGGCATATTGCCACCCACTGGCTGCCTGTAAGGCCCAGCTATTGAAAGAACCTCCTTAGGTGCATGGGCCAGGCTGGTTGACCTGGTGTTATGTGCCCTTGGCAGCACTAGCTGGGTGGGGCAGAGTTCCAGGGAGTCAAAAGATGTGGTCAGTGGTTTCTACAAAGTTAATGCAAATTCAGTTCTTACACCAGTGCCCAGCCTGTGACCACTTTACACCACACCCTGAGAATGCTGCAGTCAGCCACCGCTAGCTTCAGAGTAGTGCCTGGCCTGTGATCACTTCATGAAATGCCCTTAGAATACCAGCCACTACTTGCTTCAGGCTCGCAAATCTCTGAGAGCTGCCCAAGAGTAGCTGCAGCACAGGTTTTGGGTCACTGTCTACCACCAAAATCTCACTGGGCTATTGTGGGCCGTTGGCTGCTGCAAAAGGCCTCCACAGCTTGTAGGGTGAGGCTGGCCACCCAGGTGCCCAGAGTGTCCCTGGCAATGCTGCTCTAGGTGGGCAAGGTGGGTTTCCAGGGAGCTAAGGGATGTGGCTGGTGATTTCTACAAAGTCAATACAGTCTTGTTTCCCACACTGGTGCTGGGCCTATGACAATCCTGCAAAAATGCCCTGAGGACACCATGGCCAGCCACCACCTGTCTCAGGCTTGCAGGTTCCCAAGAGCTGCCCAAGAAATACTGCAGTGTAGGTCTTGGGTTACCACCCACCAGCAAATGTTTCCCAAGGCCTGACTGCTGCTGCAAAAAGGCTTCCACAGTTTGTGGGGCAGGGCAAGCAGCCCAGCAGTCAAGAGTATCCCGGGTGATGTAGCACCAGCTATGCAGGGGGCGGAGACCCAGGGTGTCACCAAGGCATTGCACACACGTGGATCCCACGAGACCGATGTAGTCCCAGTCTTGGCCCTTTGCAGGAGGGCTTAACACTGAAAAGATGGTGCCCTCCTGTAGGCCACACGTGTGTCAGGCTTCACACAGGGATGACAATGGCTTCTGTCCCTCCAGCTGGTGCCCTGAAGCCACACAACTCAGTCCTTCCTCATATGTCCCTGGGCCTTCCAGGTTGCCGCCCCTCCACCAGAGCCCAGGCAAGTGCCCACAAGTGAGCAAGTTCATGTGCCATCTCTACAAGAGGGTGTCTGGGTTTCCAGCTGCCCTCCACTCCACCAGGAAAAGCAGGCAGAGTCCTCACTCATTTTCACTGCCAAATGCTGTGGGGATTGCTCTTCCTGGCACAGGACTCCTGGGCTGGGGAACCTAGCATGGGGCTGGGACCCCACCCTCTTCAGGGGGAATCTTTGCCACCAAGGTGGCCCTACTGGAGTTCAACCACCATCCATGGGCTTCGGGTCAGACCACTTCATGTCTCCCCACTTCCTACCAGTCTCGATGTGACCTCTTTTTTAGACCCTTAGTTATAGGGATTCTGTTCAACTAGTCTTGAGAAGATTCTTGAGGTTGATCGTTCTATAATTTAATTGTAATTTTGGTGTGATCCTGGGATGCAGTAGACATAATGTTTACCTAATCTGCCATCTTGGCTATAAATCCCATTGTTTCTTTAAATAAACTTTCTGCCCCTTTCTTTCATCTTCTTCTAGGAATAATGAGTAATTTGCTCTCATGATAGTATCCCATAATTCTGCAGGCTTTTTTCACTATTTTTCACACTTTGTTTTTTTCTTCTCCTGCTGGACAAAGAGATTTGTCTTAAAGTTCACAGATTCTTTCTTCTGATTGATCGAGTCTGCTGTTGAAGCTCTCTCTCTCTCTCTCTCTCTTTTTTTTACATTCATTGTATTCTTCAGCTCTAGCATTTTTGTTTGGTTCTTTTTTATGATTTCTATCCCTTTGAATGTCTCATTTTGTTTATGTATTGTTTCCTGATTTCATTGAGCTCGTTAGTCCTGTTCACTTGAAAATTCCTGTACTTCTTTAAAATTATTCTATTTAATTCTTTTACAGGTAACTGGTAGATCTTTCATTTCTTTTGTGTCAGTTTCAGGATAATTATTTTGTCCCTTTGGTTTTTGTTGTGGTTCCTGACTCTTGTGGGTTTGTGTTGATGCCTGTACATATGAGGGAGCAGCCACCTCTTTCAGACCTTTTGGATTGGCTTCAGTGAGGAAAAAGTTTCACCTGCAGGTGGTTGTGAAGGTACCATTTGGTGGGTACAGAGTTTACAGTTTTGTGGAGGGCACACTGGCATACTCTCATAGTGGCATACAGCTTGATCACCTGTAGTCAATGTCAGTGAAAACTGTGGGAGTCCTCAGTGGCCAAGGCTGTAGGTGTCTTCAGTGGCAGTGGCATCTAGAAATGTTGGGGACCATGGTGGCAAAGGCTGCTGGGGTCCTTCTAATCTTTTTTATCTGTAGGAGGAAATTCTAGCCAAGAAGTTACCTTCTGACACCAGATATGGAGCAATGGCACTCTAAGCAGCAGCCAAGCTACGGTGCTGTACTCAGGAGCATGCGGAACTGCCTTGGTGCCTGGGGCCTGGGGCACAAGCACAACTGCTGTTGTGGTGGCATGGGTGTCTGAGGAATCGAAGGTCATCCACAGAACTGAGGTCTGGGTATTGGGGACTTGCTGTGGTGACTTGGGCCCCCAGATGGGGGTGGGGGTGGAGAAGTGGCATGGGTCCAGGGGTGAGAGGGTGCTATGGTGGCCTGGGCCTAGAGAACAGGGTGCAGTGGCAACGCAGCTCTGGTGATGACAGGTCACAATCGTCACTCAGGCTTCAGGAAATAGAGTGCAGAGCAGCAACAGTATCCTCATAGCCATGATTTATGTCCTAGGGGTCAAAGCACAGAGCAGTGGCAGTGAAGCACTAGTGATAGTGGGTCAAAGCCCTGACCCAGGACCCAGGGGGTGGAAAGCAGTGCAGCCACTCTGGTTCCATGGATGTTAAGGTGCTGTGGCAACCCAATATTGGAAAGTAGGGTGCAGCAGTGACTTGGGTACCAGGGAACATATCTCAACACAGTTGAGAGCTCCAGCCCTAGGGAAGAAATTTAGTGACAGAGACTCTGGGCAGTTATATCAACTGTGCCCAGTGTCAGTAAAGACTGTGGGGGTCCTTGGTAGCAAAGGCTGCAGATGTCCCTGGTGGGGGTGAAGATTGCTACATTCCTTTTGTTCCCCTTTTCCCCATGGGGTAAAATCCTTGCAAGGGGATTCTCTTAGTGCCAAGCTGCTTTTGGACTGGTGGATGGAGTGAGGAAGGTAAAATGCTTCCTATGCTTTTCTATGCAGCCATCCTCAGAGTTTGTGCCCCACAGGGTTTCTGTTCCTTCTTCAGTGTAGTCCAGAGCTTTCACAGAGCTGTTTTTGTTGGTGTGTAGTGGTTTATGTTTTTTTTTTTTTGTGGGGAAGTCAAGCATTGGGGTCGCCATGTTCACCATCTTGCTCATGTCACCTCCCAACTTGAGGTATTTCTTAGGTTGAACTAAGCATTCAGTATGATAAATCTATCACAAACCACTCTTAGGTCTCAGAGGCTATGAGACAGGCACCACAGCTTGCCATGTGTTCCTCTTCTATGGAAGTAAACCCAGTGGTAGTTCACACAGCAACCTAGGATCTATTTTCTCTGACCTTCCAAGTAAGAGCTCAGTTTCAAAGAAATGAGATTCACTTTGGATGAAACATGGAAGCTTTTCTGCTTTGAAAGCCTCATGTGGGCCGGCCGACTGGCTCAGTAGGGTAAAAGCGTGAGCTCTAAGCAACAGGGTCACCAGTTCGAGTCCCACATGGGACAGTGAGCTGTGCCCGAGCTGAGCTGCTGCTGAGCTGCCAACAGGTAGCAGGATGGCTCAGCTGGTGAGAGCACATGCTCCTAACAACAAGGTTGCTGATTCGACTTCTGCATGGGATGGTGGGCTATGCCAACCTGCAACTAAAATAACACAGCACCTTGGCTGAGCTACCCTGAGCTGCCAACGGGTAGCTGGATGGCTCAGTGGTTAGAGCAAGCACTCTTAGCAACAAAGGTTTCTGGTTCGACTTCTGCATGGGATGGTGGGCTACATACCCCCTGCAACTAAGATTGAACACGGCACCTTGGGCTGAGCTGCCGCGAGCTGCTGCTGGGCGGCCAGATGGCAATTGGACTTGGGAGCTGAGCTAGCTGCGCCCTCCACAGCTGGGATTGAAGGACAAAAACTTAGTTGTTCCCTTTCCCCAGTTCCCCGATTAAATCTTTTAAATAAATAAATAAATAATAAAAGCCTCATATACCTCAGAAGCTAGACACAACTCCATAAGTATACCTTCCAGGGTTCCCACAAGAAAGTTGCCCCATTATGAGTCCCACACTAAGGAAATCATCAAAATATGGCTTCTCATGAGGAATTTATAGGTTTCCAAGTTCAGACTCAGTTTACTAATTAGGGTTTATTTTAAACATAGTAAACTTTCCTTAATAAAACAGTTGCTACTAACATCTTTACTTATTTCCAGGGGTAGAAAGCTAACTGAAGGTAAAATTCTCATGCAGAAATGGGAATAATTTAACCCTTTATCCACACTCTACCATCTCATGACCTTTCATTAACACCTTTAAAAGTCAGTACGTTTTATAATCACCAGAATTATCATTCAATATGACAGTTTTTTGTTTGTTTTTTAGATTTTTTATTGGGGAATTGGGGGATGGGAACAGTGCTGGGGAATTGGGGAAGGGGAACAGACAAGTTGCTGTCGTTTTGGTCTTCAGTCTAGTTGTGGAGGACGTTGCTTCACTGGCCCAAGTTGGCACCATCATTGCGCTCTTCCCGGGCGAGGCACATCAGTCGCCGGCTTCTGGACGGCCGCTCACTGCGGCTGCTGGCCGCTCACGCTGGCTGCTGGCTACACACGGTAGCCCATGGCAACCCACTGCCACAGGGGCTGCAGCCTACGCCGTCGCCGGCGACTCCGGGCAGCCCAGCTCCAGGTTGAGCTGTTGTTCAGCATCTTAGCTGTAGAGGGCAGTGTCACTGGCCCTCATATGTGGGATCCGAACCGGGGCCGTCTGGCTTCCCAAGCCAGTTCTTAACCACCGTGCCACTCGGCCGGCCCTCAATGACACTTCTTATTCAATCCTTCTGTCCCTTAACAAATCAGACTTTTCTTTAGCCAATTAGTTTCTCAAGTGCCCAGAGATTTTGCATTCTAGAGATCAAATGTAAGTTTATATCAAATAACAACACATCAGAACATTTAATAAATCATTGTACAGTCATTTTTCATTCTTTTCAGTAAAAGTGTTTCTTTCATATACCATCGGTAAATTAGGGGTTTTATCCAGTCTGTAAGTAATCTTATCACAGTCACTCAAAACTAAGGTTTTGGGCCGGCCGAGTGGCTCAGTTGGTTAAGAGCTTGCTCAAGAGTTTTAGCTCTGAGCAACAGCGGTTCGAGTCCAGCTCAGCTAAAAAAACCCCAAAAACCTAAGGTTTTGTCCATAATCTCTTGGCTTAAATTTTTTTTAAATGTCACCTGAAGACATCTAAAAAAAATCTTTGCATTCCCATCAGTTGTCACTAGATGACAGCAGAGGACATTAATCAGACTCCAGCAGGGGATTATACTAGATGAACATGCATTGGCTGACTTTGTTGGAATGTGGTTTCCAGCCTAGTTGTGGTTTACCCACTCTCACGCTTATTGGGTATTTTTTTTCCGTATGAGCCTCAGCCTTACTAAGTTATCAGTGTGTCTTGACAACACACAGCAGAGGCTACTCTTCCTTGCCAGGGGTCCAGTCCAAATGATACATGACAGGAACCAAAGCTGCTGTAAACTATAAACTATAAGCACTCCTCTTCTGTTGGAGTAAAGCTTCCAGTAGTCCTTACAGCACTCCACACAGCCAGATAGGAGCTATTTCTCTAGCTCCCCAAGCATCAGATAAGGTGTAAAAAAAGTAAGACTCACATTAGGTGACTTTGAGAGCCATCCTGGCTTTACAAAATCATGATCCTCAAGAGCGAATAACTGCTGTTAGAGATGTCATCTTTTTAAATTCCAGGTGTTGAAAAATTAGTTTTTCTCGCTTTTATTCCTTAATCAGTTTTGCTAGGCAGTTAATATTTTTATTAAACTTTTCAACAAACTTTCACTACTTGTTTTCTCTATTGTGTGTCTGTTCATTGATTTCTGCACTTGTCTTTGTTTTCTTTTATTTTCTCTAGGTTTAATTTACTTTCTATCTTCTTAAGATGGAAACATAGATTTAAAATTTTATCTTGTAACAAATATATTTAAATCTTTACATTTTTTTCTAAGCTCTGCTTTAGATGTATCCCTTAAGTTTTGAAAGTTTTTATTACTCAACTTAAAATATTTTCCATTTTCCACTGTGAGTTCTTCTTTGAACAACTGGTCATTTGGAGTATGTTGCTTAATTTCTAAATATTTAGACTTTAAAAAGTTACCTTTTTGACATTTATTTATAGCTTAATTTCACTTTTCTCAAGGGGATACTCTGCATGATATCAGCCCTTTGAAATGTATTTAGAGTTGCTTAAAGGCATAACAGATGTATATTTCCCTTGTATACTTTATAAAGATTAATATTCTGAAGTTGCTGGACATAGTATTCCATAAATATTGATTAGGAGCAGTTGGATAATAATGTAATTGAAATGTTCTAAATCCTTACTAATTTTTTTATGTGATTGTTCTATTAATTACCAAAGGTGTGCTAAATCTCAAATTATGATTGTAGATTTGTATTTTTTCCTTTTAATTCTGTCAATTTTTGTTTCATATATTCAGCAGGAAAAGAATGACTCATTATTTGAAGGATTTTTACTTAGATTAACTGCTGACTAGTCATCAGATACTGTGACAGCCAGCAGGCAATAAAATAACATATTCAAAGTGCTGACAGAAAAAGACTTTCAACTAAGAATTCTATGTCCATAAAAAATTTTCCTTTAAAAATGAAGGTAAGGGCTGACCCAGTGGCTCAGTTCATTAAGAGCACGAGCTCTGAGCAACAGGGTCGCTGGTTCGATTCCTACATGGGCCAGTGAGCTGCGCCCAAGCTGAGCTGCTGCTGAGCTGCCAATAGGTGGCAGGATGGCTCAGCTGGTGCGAGCACGTGCTCCAAACAACAAGGTTGCTGGTTCGACTCCCGCATGGGATGGTGGGCTATGCCCACCCGCAACTAAGATTGAACATGTCACCTTGAGCTGAGCTGCCCTGAGCTGCTGACAGGTGGCCAGATGGCGACTGGACTTGGAGCTGAGCTAGCTATGCCCTCCACAACTAAGATTGAAGGACAACAACTTGGCTGTTCCCCTTCCCCAATTCCCCAACACTGTTCCCCTTCCTCAAGTTCCCCAATAAAATCTTTTTTTTTAATCTATAAAAATGAAGGTAAAATTAAGATGTTCTCAGACCAAAATGAAAGGACTCTATGGAATAACTTGAATCCAACAAAGAAATAAAGGGCACTGCTAAAAGTAACTACATAGGTAAATATACAGTATAAATTTTGGTTTGTAACTCTTTTCTTCTCCTATTTGATTAAAAGATAAATGCATACATAATTATAAAATTTTGTTATTAGATTTAAAATCAATAGCTTTATAAAAATGTAATATATATGAAAATAGTAGCACAAATACATGGAAGAATAATATAGCTATATTGGAGCAAAATGTTTGTATGCAGGGTTCTGGTCAAGATGGCAGAGTAAGTAAATGCTGTGCTTACCTTCTCTCATGACCACATCAAAATTAGAACTAGACTACAAAACAACCATTATTGAGAATTGCCTGAAATCTTACTAAACTGAAGCCTTACAACTAAGGACATAGAGAAGAAGCCACCTCAAGACTGGTAGGAGAGGCAGAGATATGGAACAGGCTGGTCCTGCACCCACCTGTGATCATTAAAAATTGGGCAGGATATCTTGGCTGTGGATGTCCCACCCAGAGGAGTGAGAGGTCCCAGCCCCTCCCCAGCCCAGGGTTCCAGTGCTGAGGAGAGAATCCCCATAATTTCTGGTTGTGAAAACCAGTGGAGACTGTGGCTGAGTGAGATGGAGGGCAGCTGCACTCCCAGGTGCTCCTCTTAAAGGGACTGAGCCAGGCTTACTCACTAACAGAATCACTGGCTCCGAGCTCCAGCACTGGGGCAGTAGCTGGAGAGGCAACACAAACATATGGGAAGGAACTGAGTTGTCTGGCTTCAGGACAAAGGCTGGAGGGGCAGCTTTCTCTCAGACAGAAGAGCTGCCAGAAGTCATTGTTTCATTGTTGAGCCCTCCCCCTTCCCAGCATGAAGACACAGACAGCTGCTGTATCTGAGATCCATCAATCTGGCTAATGCCGTTCATTCAGCATGCCCTGGTGATTCTGAGACTCTGCCCTGCCCGACTTTTGGGCACACCCAATCCTCTTCCAGTGGCTTTTTTGTATAAATTCCCTGCCTTGGCTCATGCTGCAGACTTTCCTAGGGTCTCTCAAAGGTTCATGGAACCCAGACAAGCAACATCTGGCTTGAGTGTGTCCCATACCTCTGGCTGAGAAGCCCTAAGCCAGGCACTAGCGACAGTTTGGTTTGTGGCTTGGCCCTTCGAGGCACTTCCAAGCATGGCATGGGTGATGGCCATCTGAGGACTGCTTTGTGGCTCCTGCCAGGTGGCCCCAATTGGGACACAGGCTGTGCCTGAACTTGGCCTGCTGTGGGTCCCCTCCCAGGTGGCCCTGGGGCTAATGTGCCCAGTGGCCAGGTTTGAACCAAGCTGGAGCATCACCCAGCTTACTCCAAGGATGACACACCGAAGGGGCAGGCTGGGCAGGCCCCAGAGCCCTGCTGAGGCAGATCCTGCTCTGTAGGGTCAGCCCCTGCACCACAACTCCTCCACTGCAGTCATGGTGAGACCTCACAACAAATGAACCTGAGGGTCAATCACTCCCACTGATATACAAACAGCAACCAAGACTCAACTACAACAGGAGGGCACATGGAACCCACAAAAGGGGCACACCTGGAGTGCGAAGCTCAGGTGACCAGAAAGACTGGTCACTGAGCACCACAGCACACCTACTACATAAGACCACTCGACAAAGATTGGGAGACATAGCCCCACCTAATACACAGGAACAAGCATAGAGAGGCAGCCAAAATGGGGAGACAAAGAAACATGTCCCAAATTAAAGAATAAAACAAAGCTCCAGGAAAAGAACTAAACAAAATGGAGACCAGCAATCTACCAGATACAGAGTTCCAAACACTGGTTATAAGGATGCTCAGTGATCTCAGGGAGAGCTTAAACAAAGGAAACATAAAAATGGAGATAGAAAACATAAAAAAAGAACCAGCCAGAAACAAAGAATCAATCATGGAAATTAATACATTAAAGGGAATCAGCAGATTAGATGAAGCAGAGGATCAAATCAGCAATTTAGAAGATAAGGTAGCAGAAAACACCCATTCAGAACAGCAAAAAGAAAAAATAATCCAAAAAAATGAGGAGAGTTTAAGGGGCCTTTGGGAAAACCACAAGCATACCAACATTCATATTATAGATGTACCAGAAGAAGAGAGAGAGCAAGGGATTGATAACCTATATGATGAAATAATGATAGAAAACTTTCCTAACCTGGTGAAGGAAATAGATATACAAGCCCAGGAAGCACAGAGAGCTCAAAACATGATGAACCCAAAGAGGCTCACACCAAGACACATCATAATTAAAATGTCAAAGGTTAAAGACAAAGAGAGAGTCTTAAAAGCAGCAAGAGAAAAGCAGTTAGTTACCTACAAGGGAGCTCCCATAAGACTGTCAGCTGATTCCTCAACAGAAACTTTGCAGACCAGAAGGGATTGGCAGAAAATATTCAAAGTGATGAAAAGCAAGGACCTACAACCAAGATTACTTCACCCAGTAAAGTTATCATTACAAAGAACTTGTCAGACAAGAAAAAGCTAAAGGAGTTCATCACAACCAAATCAGTATTACAAGGAATCTTAGAGGGATTTCTTTAAGATGAATAAATAAATAAATAAATAAATAAATAAATAAATAAATAATAAAATGGCAATAAGTACATACCTATCAAAAATTGCTTTAGGGCCAGCCAAGTGGCACGATGGTTAAGAACTCGCTTGGGATGCCAGAGGGCCCCGGTTCGGATCCCACATATGAGGGCCAGTGACACTGCCCTCCACAGCTAAGATGCTGAACAACAGCTCAACCTGGAGCTGGGCTGCCGTGAGTTGCTGGCGACGGCATAGGCTGCAGTCCCTGTGGCAGTGGGTTGCCATGGGCTACCGTATGTAGCCAGCAGCCAGCGTGAGCGGCCAGCAGCCGCAGTGAGCGGCCGTCCAGAAGCCGGCGACTGATCTGCCTCACCTAGGAAGAGCGCAATGATGGTGCCAACTTGGGCCAGTGAAGCAACGTCCTCCACAACTAGACTGAAGAACAAAACGACAGCAACTTGTCTGTTCCCCTTCCCCAATTCCCCAGCACTGTTCCCATCCCCCCAATTACCCAATAAAAATCTTTAAAAAAATTGCTTTAAATGTAAATGGATTAAATGCTCCAAATAAAAGATAGGGTGGCTAAATGGATAAGAAAACAAGACCCTCACATATGCTTCCTACAACATATTCACTTCAGACCAAAGGACACACACAGACTGAAAGTAAAGGGATGGAAAAATATATTTCATGAAAATAGAAACAAACAGAGAAACAAAAAGCTGGGGTAGCAATATTTGTATCAGACAAAATAGACTTTAAAACAAAGACTATAACAAGAGACAAAGAAGGACCTAGTAATCCCACTTCAAGGTATCTATCCAAAGAAATCCAACACACTATTTTGAGTGGACACGATCATCAATATGTTCATTGCAGCATTATTTACAATAGCCAAGATATGAGGCAACCTGAGTGTCCCTGAATGGATGAATGGAAAAAGAATAAGCGGTACATATGTACAATGAAATATTACTCAGCCGTAAAAAAAAAAAAAAAGAAATCTTGCCATCTGCAACAACATGGATGGACCTAGAGGGTATTGTGCTGAGTGTACTAAGTCAAACAGAGGAAGACAAATATCATATGATTTCACCAATAAGTGGGATCTAAAAAACAAAATGAACAAATGAAACCGAAACAAACAAACAAAAATGTTTGAAACAGAAAAAAATTGAAATTAATTTGGTACTAACATGAACTAAAATGATTTAAGTTTAAAAGTTAACTGTAGGGGCCGGCCAAGTGGCTCAGTTGGTTAAGAGCGCGAGCTCTGAGCAACAGGGTCGCTGGTTCAGTTCCCACATGGGCCAGTGAGCTGCGCCCAAGCTGAGCTGCTGCTGAGCTGCCAAAAGGTGGCAGGATGACTCAGCTGGTGAGAGCACATGCTCCTAACAACAAGGTTGCCAGTTCAACTCCGAGCATGTAATGGTGGGCTACACCCACCCGCAACTAAGATTGAACACAGCACCTTGAGCTGAGTGGCTGCGAGCTGCCAATAGGCAGCTTGATGGTGACTGAACTTGGAGCTAAGCTAGCTGCACCCTCCTCAACTAAGATTGAAGGACAACAACTTGGCTGTTCCCCTTCCCCAATTCCCCAACCTGGTTCCCTTTCCCCAATTCCCCAATAAAATCTTAGATTAAAAAAAAGTAAATTATAATCCCTAGCATGATCACTGAGAAAATAACAGGAAAATTACTCAAACATATATAGGAATTAAACTGGTAGACTAGAAAATGTCTATTTAACACAAAAGAAGTCAATAACAGAGAAATACAGATACAATAAAGATATGAAATGTAAAACAAAGATTCGTATTCATGGTAAATGGTGCAGTAAAAAGCTCCAGAAATCCATCCCACCAGCCAAACAACTACTAAGATGACAAGAACTGTCATTTCTGGTGTTTAATTGAAACTCTGATGTCCAATTGAAAACTTGCAGTGACCAGTGGAGTGCCTGATGAAGAAAGGGACTGGTACATATTGGTAAATTTCTATGCCTGGCACAGTAGTTATCATACTCCAGCCATAGCTCTGCAGCAGCCAGGCATGGGGATATTGGTATACATCCTGGTGTGGCTTGTTGGTTCAATGGGGACAATAAGGACTTTGTCTTTTAAAAATTATTGCTGTATATTTTGATCTGACTGGCAGTTCACTGAAAGAACAGCACAGAGGGTGGTCATTTAAAACTCAGGCAGAAGTGATTTCCAGGTGGCATTTGTTTAAAAACTTTGTTTTATTTTTCCCTTTGGATCCAGGCATTTAAACACATCTTTGTCAGGTTACTGGCTGATCATGTAGATAGTGAACAGAGACATCAGTCACCACACATGACAAGGAATACAATCTTAATAAAAATAGTTGGAAAAAGTCACTCAAGAAACAATAATGTTAGTCTTTATCAACCAATAATTGTACTCTCTGGGCAGGGAAAGAGTCTCATTTCCAGAGTTACCTCATTACAATATTCAATATATCCAGTTCTCAACAACAAAGTTACAAAGCATTCAAAGAAACAGGTAAGTAGTTTATTCAAAGGAAAAAGAGAAATTGATAGAAACCATCCCTGAGGAAACCTAGACATTGAGCTAATGGCACAAAGTCTTTAAATTAACTGTCTTAAATGTGCTCAAAGAGCCGAATGAAACAATAGACAAAAAACTAAGGAAATGTAAGAGCTAAAACTTTTTAAAGTTAGAAATAAATCCCCATAACACCTGGTTAGGCAATGGTTCCTTATAAATGACACCAAAAGCATAAGGAACAAAAGAAAAAATAGATAAAATGGACTTCATAAAATTAAAGATTTTTGTGCATTGAAGGACACCATTAAGGGGCTGGCCGAGTGGTGCATTGGTTCGGAGTTGGCTTGAGATGTAGCTCTGAGCAGTAGGGCCCTGGTTCTGATCCCACATGAGGGCCAGTGATGCTGTGCCCTCTACAGCTAAGATGGTGAACAACAGCTCAACCTGCAGTTGGGCTGCCATGAGTTGCCAGCGATGGCGTAGGCTGCAGCTCCTGCTACAGTGGGCTGCTGTGAGTTACCATGAGTGGCTGGTAGCCAGTGTGAGCAGCTGGCAACCACCGTGAGCTACTGTGAGCCACCATGAGTGGCCATCCAATGGCCGGCGAGCGACTGCCTCACCTGGGAAGAGTACAATGATAATACCAACATGGGCCAGTGAAACGGCATCCTTCACAACTAGACTGAAGAACAATAGGACAGCAACTTGTCTGTTCCCCTTCCCCTGATTCCCCAACGCTGTTCTCCTCCTCCAATTCCCCAATTAGAAAGAAAGAAAGAAAGAAAGAAAGAAAGAAAGAAAGAAAGAAAGAAAGAAAGAAAGAAAGAAAGAAAGAAAGACACCATTAAGAAAATGAATCTTCTGGGCCGGCCAAGTGGCTCAGTTGGTTAAGAGCTCGCTCAAGAGTGTGAGTTCTGAGCAACAGCGGTTCGATGCCCAGCCCGAGCTGAGCTGCCACTGAGCGGCCAACAGGTGGCAGGATGGCTCAGCTAAAAAAAAAGAAAAAGAAAATGAATCTTCTCCGATCACAATGGCTCAAAACTAGATATCAACTACAGGAAGAAAACTGGAAAAATCACAAATACGTGGAGATTAGGCAACACACTACTAAACAACCAGTGATCAAAGAGGAAATCAAGACTATCTTGAGACAAATGAAAATGAAAACACAACTTTTCAAAATTTAGGGGATGCAGCAAAAGCAGTTCTAAGAGGAAAGTTCAAAGCTGAACAGGCCTACCTCAAGAAACAAACAAAAAATCTCAAATAAACAACCTAACCTTACACCTAAAGGAACTAGCTAAAAAAAAAAAACCCAAAGTAAACAAAAGGAAGGAAATAAGAGTGAAATAAAATAGAAATTTCAAAAAAAAAAACACACAAAAAACAGAAAAGATCAATAATACTAAGAACTGGTTCTTTGAAACAATAAACAAAATTGACAAACCTTTAGCCAAACTTATCAAGAAAAAGAGAGACCAAATAAACAAAATCATAAATGAAAGAGAAGTTACAACCAACACCACAGAAATACAAAGAGTCATTAAAGAATACCATGAACAAGTATATGGCAAAAAAATTCAACAATCTAGAAGAAATGGATAAATTTCTAGAAGCATATAACCTTCCAAGACTGAACCAGGAACAAATAGAAAATCTAAACAGATTGATTACTAGCAATGAAATTGAAGCAGTAATAAAAAAACATCCAACAAATAAAAGTCTAAGACCAGATGACTTCACAGGTGAATTTACCAAACACTTAAAGAATTAATACCTATCCTTCTTAAATTATTTCATTTTTTACTAAGGATAATTGTTTCTCCAGTTTACAACAACATTACTCACTTCCAAAGGAGGCTCCCTCAGAAGCATCTTTAACATCTATATTTCTACCAATAGTTCCTTCAAAGCAATTCAGGCTTTTTCTAACATGCATCTCAAAACTCTTCCAGCCTCTACTCATTAATCAATCCAAAGCCACTTTTTGTTTAGATATTTGTTACAGCAATGCCCCATTTTTTGGTACTAAAATTATTAATTTGCTAGGGCTGCTATAACATAATACCACAGGCTGAGATCATGTAAAGTATCTTTTTTTTTTAAGATTTTTATTGGGGAATCGGGGAAAGGGGAACAGACAAGTTGCTGTCCTTTTGTTCTTCAGTCTAGTTGTGGAGGATGTCGCTTCACTGGCCCATGTTGGTATTATCATTACGCTCTTCCTGGGTGAGGCAGATTGGTCGCCGGTCACTGGACGTCTGCTCATGGCGGCTCTTGGCAGCTCATGCTGGCTGCTGGCCACTCACTGTAGCTTTACAGCAATCCACTGCAGCTCCACTGCAGCCTACGCCATCACCAGAGACTCACAGCAGCCCAAATCCAGGTCGAGCTGTTGTTCACCATCTTAGCTGTAGAGGGCACAGCATCACTGACCCTAAGGTGGGATCCAAACTCTGGCCCTGCTGCTCAGAGCTGGCATCCCAAGCCAACTCTTAACCAACACACCACTTGGCCAGCCCGTAAGTTTTTTTTTTTTTTATCACAATGAGATGACACTAGAAATTAACAACCAAATGAAAACTGGAAAATTCACAAATCTGTGGAAATTAAACACACAATCTTAACAAAAATAGGTCAAAGATAAATCACAAGGGGAATTAGAAAATACTTAGTGATGACTGAAAACAAAAAAACCCATCAAAACTTATGGGACACAGAAAAAGAATTGTTAAGGGGGAAATTTATCAGTATAAATGCTTACATTAAAAATGTAATTTATTGGGCCGGCCGAGTGGCGCGATGGTTAAGAACTCGCTTGGGATGCCAGAGGGCCCCGGTTCAGATCCCACATATGAGGGCCAGTGACACTGCCCTCCACAGCTAAGATGCTGAACAACAGCTCAACCTGGAGCTGGGCTGCCATGAGTCGCCGGCGACGGCGTAGGCTGCAGTCCCTGTGGCAGTGGATTGCCATGGGCTACCGTGTGTAGCCAGCAGCCAGCGTGAGCGGCCAGCAGCCGCAGTGAGCAGCCGTCCAGAAGCCGGCGACTGATCTGCCTCGCCAGAGAAGAGAGCAATGATGGTGCCAACTTGGGCCAGTGAAGCAACATCCTCCACAACTAGATTGAAGAACAAAATGACAGCAACTTGTCTGTTCCCCTTTCCCCAATTCCCCAGCACTGTTCCCATCCCCGCAATTCCCCAATAAAAATCTTTAAAAAAAATGTAATTTATTCACAGCAAAGGAAATCATCAATAAAACAAAAAGGCATCCTACTGAATGGGAGAAGATGTTTGTCAATGATACCTCTGATAAGGGGTTAATATCCAAAATTTATAAAAATCTCATTCAACTCAACACCAGAAAAACGAACAACCCAACTAAAAAATGGGCAGAAGACATGAAGAGACATTTTTCTAAAGAGGACAAACAGATGGCCAACAGACATGAAAATGCTCAACCTCACTAATCATTACAGAAATGCAAATAAAAACCACAATGAGATACCACCTCACTTTGGTCAGAATGGCTATCATCAATAAATCAACAAACAACAAGTGCTGGCGAGGTTGTAGGGAAAAAGGAACCCTGGTGCACTGTTGGTGGGACTGCAGAATGGTGCAGCCACTATGGAAGTCAGTGTGGAGGTATCTCAGAAAACTGGAAATGGAACTGCCTTATGATCCAGCAATTACACTCTTAGGTATCTTTCCAGAGAAATCCAAGATGCTAATTTGAAAAAATATATGCACCCCTATGTTTATTGAAGTGCTATTCACAATAGCCAAGACATGGAAACAACTAAAATGCCCATCGGTAGATGACTGGATTAAGAAACTGTGGTACATTTATACAATGGAGTATTACTTGGCCATAAAGAAGTATGAAATCTTACCATTTGCAACGATATGGGTGGACCTAGAGAACATTATGTTAAGCGAAATAAGTCAGATGGAGAAAGAGAAATACCACATTATCTCACTTACATGTGGAATCTAAAGAATAGAATAACTGAGCAAACTAATCAGAAACAGTCTCAGAGATATAGAGAAAAAACTGAGAATTGCTAGATGGGAGGAGGGTGGGGATGAGGGAGAAGGTGAGAGGATTAGAAAGCACAAACTGGTAACCATGAGATTGCCACGGGGATATGAAAGACAGTTTGGGGAATATAATCAATAATGTTGTAAAGATTTGGTATGGTATCCAATGGACACTAACTAGTCTTATTAGGGAGACCACTTCATGGACTGTATAGATGCCTGACCACTGCAGTGTACACCTGAAGCTGAAGCTGAATAATAATGAATGTCAACTATAATTATATATATATAATTATATATAATTGGATGTGAAGTACAGCATAGGGAATAGAGTCAATGGAATTGTAACATCTATATACAATGTAGATTGTGGGAAGGGAGCTATCACTTTGTGAGGGGTATATATGTCTAACTATTACATTGTTTTGTACACCTGAAACTAACTTTTTTAAAAAAGGTACTAGCGCACGCACACACACACACACACACACACACACACACACACAAAGTAATTTATTTCATTTAGCATAATACTCTCAAGATCCATCCATGTTGTCACAAATGGCATTTATTTAATCTTTTCTAATGGCAGAATAGCATTCCACTGTGTAAATATATATATATACCACATCTTCTTTACAGAGACAATAGTTTAGTGGTTACCAGAGGGTAAGGGGGGAGGAGAGGGTAGATGAGGGTAGAAGGGGGTCAAATATATGGTGATGGAAGGAGAACTGA
>NW_017731931.1:1105492-1106537 GCF_001890085.2 Hipposideros armiger
GGGGGTTGTCACTTCGAGGGGTAAAAAGTATAACTATTGCACTGTGTTGTACAGCTGAAACTAATTCTAAAAAATGTGTATTTCATAATAAAAATTAATTAAAAGAAAACAAAAAACAAACAAACAAAAAACCCAACAAAGGAAACCCTTGAACCTGACTTCACTAGTGCATTCTACCAAATATTTAAAGAATACCAACCCTTCTCAGACTTTTCCAAAAATTGAAGAGTAGGAAACACTTTCTAATTTATTCTATGAGGCCAGCATTATCCATATACTGAAGAAAGACAAAAACACTATAAGAAAACTATAGACAAATATCCCATATGAACATAGAAACAAAAAAACCTCATAAAATACTAGCAAACAAGAATTTGGCAGCATATGAAAAGAATTGGACATAATGAACAAGTGGAATTTATTCCTAGAATGCAAGGATGGTTCCAACATATAAAAATTGATCAATGTAATACATCACATCAACAACATGAAAGAGAATGTGTCCACAAGACCATCACAATTGATGTAGAAAAAGCATTTGACAAAATTCAACATTTTCATGGCAAAAACACTCAAAAAACTAAGAATAGAAGGAAACTACCTTAACATAATAAGAGCCATATATAAAAAACCTATAATAAACATCATACTCAATGGTGAAAGTCTAATTATATTAATATATATAATTTCCATTTGCATAGGTTATTTTTAAGGCCCCCTCCAGCTGTTAATCTATTTCTTCCTAACCAAGGTGGCATCCACTATATTTACATCAAGAAAAATATATTCATTCATTAGTGCATTTTAGTGTGTGTGTGTGTGTGTGTGTGTGTGTGTTGAGCTGAATTTTATTCCCCCAAAACTTTTTCAACTTTAGTTGAAGTCCAAACCCCAGTATTTCAGATTGTGACTGTATTTGAAGATAGAGTCTTTAAGGAGATAATTAAGGTGAAATGGGATATTTATTACATTTTTCAAAACTTACTTTTTCACAATCTTACTACCCTTGGCCCAAACAGCTCCCTTTAAAAAAATTTCACCATAC
>NW_017731931.1:1110613-1111943 GCF_001890085.2 Hipposideros armiger
TATATATATATATATATATATATATATATATATATATATATATATTTTAGATTCCACATATAAGTGAAATCATATGACATTTGTCTTTGCCTGACTTATTTCATTGAGCATAATACTCTCTAGATACATCCATGTTGTGACAAATTGCAAGATTTCATTTTATTATGGCTGAGCATATATATATATATATATATACACATATATATATATATATATCTCACATATATATCACATGATATATATATCACATCTCCTTTATGCATTCATCTATCAGTGGACACCTAAGTTGTTCCCGTATCTTGGCTATTGTAAATAATGCTGGAATAACAGGGGTGCATATATCTTTTTCCATTAGTGTTTTGTTTTTGTCTGATAAATACCCAGAAGTAGAATTGCTGGGTCATATGGCAGCTCTAATTTTAATTTTTTGAGGAACCTCTCCAGCGGTTTTCAACCTGTGGGTGGTGACCCCTTTGGGGGTCGAACGACCCTTTCACAGGGGTCGCCTAAGACAATCAGAAAACAAAAAGATATTTACATTACAATTCATAACAGTAGCAAAATTACAGTTATAGAGTAGCAACGAAAATAATTTTATGGTTGGGGTTCACCACGACATGAGGAACTGTATTAAGGGGTCGCGGCATTAGGAAGGTTGAGAACTGCTGCTCTATACTGTTTTCCATAGTGGCTGCACAAATTTACAATCCCACCAATAATATACGAGGGTTCTCTTTTCTCCACACCTTGCCAACACTTTTTTGTTGATTTACTGATGATAGCCATTCTGACAGGTGTGAGGTGATATCTCATTGCGATTTACATTTGCATGTCCCTGATGATTGCTGACGTTGAGCATGTCTATTGGCCATCTGTGTGTCCTCTTTGGAGAAAAGTCTACTCAGGTTCTCTGCCCATTTTTAATTGGATTGTTTATCTTTTTGGTGTTAAGCTGTATGTGTTACTTATATATTTTGGGTATTATCCCTTTATTGGATATACCATTTACAAATATCTTCTTCCATTTAGTGGGCTGTCTTTTGTTTTTTTTATGGATTCTGTCATTGTAAAAAAAAAAGCTTTTTAGTTTAATATAATCCCATTAATTTCTCTCTTTCTTTTGTTTCCCTTGCCTGGGGAGATACATAAATAAATAAATAAATAAATATATATATATATACACATATACATATATATATATATATATATATATTACTTAGACTGATATAAAAAAGTTTATTGCCTATGTTTTCTTCTAGGAGTTTAATGATTCATTTTGTCTTTATTTTTGTATATGGTACAATAAAGTGGTTCAATATATATATATATA
>NW_017731931.1:1112579-1121502 GCF_001890085.2 Hipposideros armiger
CCCAGCTCCAACCCGAGCCACCATTCAGCATCTTAGCTGTAGAGGGCAGTGTCACTGGCCCTCATATGTGGGATCCGAACCGGGGCCCTCTGGCATCCCAAGCCAGTACTCAACCATCACACCCCTCAGCCGGCCCTGTATATTGTTTTTTTATCCTGCAACCTTACTGAATTCATTTATTAGCTCCAGTAGTTTTTTGGTGGAGTCTTTAGGGTTTTCTATGTATCGTAACATGACATCTGCAAATAGAGAGAGTTTTACTTCTTTTTTTTCTGATTTGGATATCTTTCTTTTATTTTTCTTGTCTGATTGCTGTGGCTAGGATTTCAGATAGTAGGTTGAATAGAAGTGGTGTGAGTGGGCATTCTTGCCTTGTTTCTGATCTTAGAGAAAAAGCTCAGTTTTTCACCATTGGGGTTTGCCATATATTGCCTTTATGTTGAGTTATGTTACTTCTATACCCACTTTGTTGAATTTCTATCATAAAGGGTGTTAAGTGCTTTTTCTGCATCTATTGAGATGATGAATTTTATCCTTTGATTTGTTGATGTGGTGTGTTGTACTACCGACCGGAGACTCCAAGAATGGAGATAGAGAGGCAATGCAGAGAGCAGGGAGGACAGACAGCGAAGTCTGACTCTGCATCCTCACTGACTTCAGTCTTTTATTAGAGATAACAGAGGAACAGATGGTAGGAAATAACAAGCATGTCTCTAAGGCTAAGAGAGAAATGCTAAGTCTAAGAGTTGTTTTTTAGCTCAGAAGGAGCAAAACAGTTTCAAGAACTTTGGCTGAGGGCTGGCCAAGTGGCTCACTGGTTAGGAGTTGGCTTGGGATGTCAGCTCTGAGCAGCAGGGCCCCAGTTCAGATCCCATATGAGGGCCAGTGACGCTGTGCCCTCTACAGCTAAGATGGTGGACAACAGCTCGACCTGGAGCTGGGCTGCTGTGAGTCGCCAGCGACGGTGTAGGCTGCAGTGAAGCTGCAGTGGGCTGCCAGAAGCTACTGTGAGTGGCTGGCAGCTGGCGTGAGCTGCCAAGAACCGCCGTGAACGACTGTCCAGTGACCGGCGACCGATCTGCCTCATCTGGGAAGACTGCAATGATAAATACCAACATGGGTCAGCGAAGCAATGTCCTCCACAACTAGACGGAAGAACAAAAGGGCAGCAACTTGTCTGTTTCCCTCCCCCAATTCCCCAATAAAATCTTAAAAAAAAAAAAAAGAACTTTGGCTGAGCACACACTGATTTCAGTGTGGCAAGCATCCAGCCTCTCTCAGTTAACCCTTAGTTGACCGACGAGCTTTTGCTCAGGCAGCAACCTTACAGTCTTGGTTCTAGGGGCCTATGTAGGGGAATCCATGATGTGTCCCTACAGTGGTGTATCATGTTGGTTAATTTGTGAATATTGAACCATCCTTGCATCCTGCAATAAATCCCATGTCACTATGGTGTATGATCCTTTACATGTATTGTTGAATTTGGTTTTCTTCTACTTTCATCAGAGATATTGGCCCACAATTTTCTTTCTTTGTTTCTTTCTTTTTTTGTAATGTCTTTTTCTGGTTTTAGTTATCAGGGTAATAGTGGTCTTATAGAATGAGTTTGGAAGGGTTGTTTCCTCTTCTATTTTTTGGAATAGTTTGAGAATGGTAGGTATTAATTCTTTAAATGTTTGGTAGAATTTGCCTGTGAAGCCATCTGTTCCAGAAGTGTCGTTTGTTGGGAGTTTTCTTGATTACTGATTCAATTTTGTTACTGGTGATTCACCTGTTCAAATTTTCTGTTTCTCTCTGACTAGGTCTTGGAAGATAGTATGTTTCTAGGAATTATCTGTTTTTTCTAGGTTTTCCAAATTGTTGACAGATAATTGTAGTATCCGTTCATGATCTTTTGTATTTCTGTGGTGTTGGTCGTAACTTCTCTTTTGTTTTTGTTTTTATTTGGACCCTCTTTTTTTCTTCATGAGTCTAACTAAAAATTTGTCAATTTTCTTTATCATTTCAAAGAACCAGCTCTTAGTTTTATTGGTTTTCTATTGTTTTTAGTCTCTATTTCATTGATTTCTGCTCTGATCTTTATTATTCTCCCCTTCTACTACATTTGGGTTTTGTTCTTCATTTTCTAGTCTCTTTAGATGTAAAATTAGATTGAGATTTTTCTTGTTTCTTGAGGTAGGCCTGTAATACTATAAACTTCCCTCTTAAAACTGCTTTTGCTGCATAGATTTTTGCAACATTGTGTTTCCATTTTCATTTATTTCTTTTTCATTCACTTTGAGGTATTTTTAATTTTTTAAATTTCTTCCTTGACCCATTTATTGTTTAGTAGAAGGTTATTTAGTTTCCACATGTTTGTGTTATTTCCATTTTTCTTATTGTAATTGATGTCTAGCTTCATATTATTGTGGTCAGAAATGATGTTTGACATGATTTCATTCTTCTTAAATTTCTTGAGAGTTGTTTTGTGGCCTAACTTGTGCTCTGTTTTGTAGACGGTTACATGTGCTCTTGAAAAGAATGTGTATTCTGGAGTTTTGGGATGGAATGTTCTCTATATATCATTATATATAATATATATATATATATATGTATATATGTTATATATATGAATTATATATATATGAATATATACGAAACAGCCTATTTTAAGTTGATAATTACTCAAGTTCGAATGCACTCTAAAAGGACTGCATATTTGTCTCCTCCATGTTTTGTTTTTGATGTCACATTTTAAATCTTTTTTGTGTGTGTTTCATAATTATTGTTGATACATGTCTTTACTACTTTTGTCTTTTAACCTTCATAATAGCTTTATATTTGGTTGATCCCTTACCTTTACATTTGCCATTACCAGAGACATTTTTTCCTTATATTTTATTTCTAGTTTTTGCCTTTTCTGCTTCTACAAATCCCTCCTTTAACATTTCTTGTAATGACAGTTTAGTGGTAATGAACTCTTTAATTTTGGCATGTCTAGGAAACTCTTTATCTCTACTTCAGTTCTTAATGATATCCTTGCCAGGTAGATGAACGAGACCAGCTTGCTCGACTGAATGCACCTGGGAGGATTGGGTGGGAGATGAGAAATAAAGAGATAGAGACAAAAAGCTGGGAACAGGAGGTCCACTCAATGCTACTGGCAGAAAGTGGCCTCGTTTATTATTTGTATACAGCTTTTATAACAAAAGTAACTTTCCTTAGGTAGGGGGTTTGGGGACTTTGAGGGAGTAGCCCCCTCCTCCCAGGGAACAAATTCCTTGGAAGCAATCTTTCCGAAGAGAGACAAAACAAGGTATAGCAAGTAGAAACTGTTAACAGGGTGGCCTTCCACTCCATAACTTTTAAGGCTGTCTGTGACATTGGCTGTTCTTTCTTCAGGGGCACAGTGGAGATGAGATCTACCCAGCAACCTTCCCACACTGCTCCCCAAGGCCTAAGAGCCTGTCAGATTGCAAGCTGTCAGGTTTAACCTTTACTGCAGCTCTGGTCAGTAACTTTTAGGCTGCTCTAAAATTGCTCTAAAGCTGCTCAACCTAACAAGGAGGTCTGTAGCTTGCCAGCTTACAGCCTCAGTGTCCCTGGCTGATCCCAGCCGGCTCCCCACAGGTAGAGTAATCTTGGTTGTTGGTTTTATCTCTTCATCACTTAGATTATATCGTACCACTCCCTTCTGGCCTGCCAGTTTCTGCTGAAAAATTAGCTTATAGTCTTATGGGTTTTCCCTTTTACTTAACTAGTTATTTTCTTCTTGCTGCTTTTAAGATTCTTTCTAATTTTTGACATTTTAATTATGATGTGTCTTGGTATGGGTCTCTTTGGTCTATGTATTTTGAGACTCTGTGTCCTGGATGTGGATGTTTGTTTCCTTCACCAGGTTAGGGACATTTTCAGCCATAATTTTTTTGAATAGGTTTTCTGTCTCCCTTCTACTGCTGAGACCCCTATAATGCAAATGTTAGTATGCTTGATGTTGTCCCGGAGGTTCCTGATGCGTCCCTCATTTTTTAAAATTCCTTTTTCTTTTTGTTGTTCTGATTGGGTCATTTCCATTACCTTGTCTTCCATATCACTGATCCCTTCTTCTGCATCATCTAATCTGATACTGAATCCCTCTATTGTATTCTTCATTTCAGTTACTGCATTTTTCTGTTCTGTTTGGTTCATGTTTTCTATTTCTGTTGAAGTTCTGTGTTCATCCACACTTTTCCTGAGTTTGGTGACCATTCTTATGAGCATTATTTTGAATCCTTTATCTGGTTGATTGCTTATCTCTGTTTTGTTTAATTCTTTTTCTAGGGTTTGTCTTGTTCTTTCTTTTGAAACATATTCCTGTCTCCTCATTTTTCCTAAGTTTCTGTGTTTCTTCCTATGCATTAGGTAGATCAGCTACATCTCATGATATTAGAAGACTAGCCTTATATGGAAGATGTCCTGTGAGATCCAGTCCTGCAATTCCCCATGATCACCAGAGCCAGGTATCCCAGGGGTGTCTCCTGTGTGCCCTCCTGTTGTAATTGTGCCACAACTGTTGTGGGAAGAACTGATCCCTGGCCCAGTTGTCTCTGAGTCCTGCCTACAACTACCATTGGCACACTGATGTGCAGGCTTGCCCCTAGCATGGCTGGTACTGGTATGAGGTCCAGCTGTGACTGCTGTGTGCACAATGAAGAGATGGAATAGCCCCGACCTGACTGAGCTACAAGGCTTGGCTGTAACTGGTGTGGATGCTCTGGTGTCCAGTGCAGGCCTCCAGTGTAGGTGGCTGTGAGCCTAGACTCTACTGTTGTAGGCATGTTGGGGGGGAGGGCTGGCCCTTGAGTGCCACACCCCTTTAGAGTAGCTCCAGGATTGCTTAGGGCATCTTGCCAGGTGATGGGGGGGAAGGGCGCTGCCCTGGAGTGGCTTTGGTGCCCTGGCTAAGAATAAGGTTGGGCTGGGCAGTTCCTCAGAGGAGCACTGGGATGGGGCGAACTGCTACTAGGTTAATGGAGAGTACCAGAACTGGTGCCTGCCAGTATAGGATAAGCTAGATGGAAGAGAAAAACAAAGCAAAACAATTGAAAATAGTATTCACCAGTGCATCCACCCCTGGAGAAAGTTCTAAGAGACCCCTGTCCCTCTGGCACATGCCCCCAAATCATTCAGTATATCTGCTTTGCAAATGATCCAGATGCTTTTCAACCTGCTGCCTCTATGCTGAGACTGAGAGTTTGTACACAGTCCTCTAAGAATGGAGGCTCGGTTTCCCACAGAGACTCTGCTCCCCTGGAGGCAAGCCTCTCTGTTCCTCAAAACCAGATGTTATGGGGGCTACAATTCCCAATGCTGGTGCAGGTCCCCTAGGCTGGGAAGGCCAATATACGTCTCAAAGCCTTCACTTCTCAAGGGATCCTCTACAGCTGTGATATTCCTTGCACCGTAGAATGCCACACTAAGGGAGAGAGGCCTTCTTAGACTTTGTGTCTCTGCCCCTCCTACTTGTCTCAATGTGGCTTTTTCTTTATATCCTCAGTTGTAGAGAATTTTTTCTACTAGTCTTCAGTTTGTTCTCAGAGACAGTTGCTCTACATGTAGTTGTTTTGGAGTGCTTATGGGGGGAGGTGAGACCAGGATCTACCTACTTTGCCATCTTGACCGGGATGTTCAAGTATAGATCTTAAGTGTTCAGTATGATCAGTTAACAATAGTTATACTGGTAACACGCATCCATTTCAAGGAGAATGTTTCCAACCCCAGTAAAATCTCTTCATTAGTTCACTAGGGCTACCATAACAAAGCACCACAGACTAGGTGGTTTAAACAAATTTATATTTTCACAATCTCAGACACTAGAAGTCTGATATCAAGGCGTTTACAGGGTTGGTTTCTTTTGAGGCCTCTCTCTTTGGTTTGTAGATGGCCATCTTCCCCTGTGCCTTTGTATGTTCTTCCCTCTATATGTCTGTGTCCTAATTTTCTCTTCTTATAAGGACACCAGTCATATTGGTTAGGGTTCAACATAATGACTTTATCTTAACTATTTATTTAAAGACACTATCTTCAAGTACAGTCACATTCTGAGGTACTGGGAATTAAGGCTTCAACATGAGTTTGGGAGTGGGGGAGACAACTCAGCCCACAATTCCTCATGCTCCTTTCCTGTCAATCTCTCCCATAAAGCAAACATTTTCTGACTTCTATCACCATAGTTTTGCTTGCTCTTGTGCTTCAAATAAATAATCATATATTATATATCTGCACCTGTGTGTGGCTTTTCCTGCCCAATACAATGCTTTTGTGGTCCATCAAGGTTGTTGTACATAACTTATTTCTTTTTACTGCCAACCAGTAAGCTGTTACATAAATAGACCTCAACTTCTTTATCCATTCTCTTACTGATGGTCATTAGAGCTATTGCCACACTTAGACTATTATGAATACAATTGCTGAGAAGATTCTTGTTACAGATTTTTTGTGAACATGTTTTTATTTCTCTTGAGTAAATTCCTATGAATAGACTTTGCAGGATCACTGAGTAGATATATGTTTAACTTTAGAAGAAACTACCAAATTGTTCTCCAAATTGGTATACCAGCAACATAAGAGGTCCACTTTCTCATATACTTATCTATATTTGGTGTTGTAGGTCTTTTTTATTATAGCCATACTAGTGGGTATGCAGTGGTATCTCATTGTGGCATTTACCATTATTATGATGATGTGCATCTTTTCATGTGCAATTTGCCCATTCATATATATTCTTTTGTGAAGTATTTGTTCAAGTCCTTTGAACATTTAAAAAACTGGATGGTTCTTTTTATTTTTGATTTGTTGGTGTTCTTTATATAGTCCTCATAAAATATACGTATTGTAAATTTGTTCAATTAGTCTGTGATTTGCCTATTCATATTCTTAAGTGTATATTTTGATATAAAATTTAACTTTTGAAAAAGTCCTCTGTATTATTTTCTTTTATATTCCCAAGAAAACTTTGCCATCCTCAATATCACAAAGATATACTCCTAGGTTTTCATCTAGAAGCTTTATGGTTTGGGCTCTTTCCTGTAGGTCTGTGATGCACCTTGAAATGTCTCTATAGGACTCATGTAAAGGTTGAGGTTCAGTTTTCCATTAGGATGTTCTGGTGTAAATGCATCAGTTGAAATCTTTCCTTTTCTCATTGAATTATCTTGACTTTTTGGTTAATTATGTATTGGGGTCTATTTTAGGACTCTGTTATGTTCCATTGGTGTTTTTATCTATCTTCATGTCAATAATACAGTCTTGTGTATTGTAACATTATGATATATCTTGAAATCAGTGATTGTGTCCTCCAATTTTTTTTAAGCATTTTTATTGGGTAATTGGGGGGATGGGAACAGTGCTGGGGAATTGGGGGAAGGGGAACAGACAAGTTGCTGTTGTTTTGTTCTTCAGTCTAGTGGTGGAGGACGTTGCTTCACTGGCCCAAGTTGGCACCATCATTGTGCTCTTCCCAGGCGAGGCACATCAGTCGCCGGCTTCTGGATGGCCGCTCACTGCGACTGCTGGCTGCTCACGCTGGCTGCTGGCTACATACAGTAGCCCATGGCAATCCACTGCCACAGGGGCTGCAGCCTACGCCGTCGCCGGCGACTCATGGCAGCCCAGCTCCAGGTTGAGCTGTTGTTCAGCATCTTAGCTGTGGAGGGCAGTGTCACTGGCCCTCATATGTGGGATCCGAACCGGGGCCCTCTGGCGTCCCAAGCCAGTTCTTAACCATCACGCCTCTCGGCCGGCCCCCTCCAATTTTTTTAAGATTGCTTTGGCTACTTTAGGTGCTATGAATTTTACAATCAACTTATCAATTTCTTCAAAATATCCTGCTGGGAATTTTGATAGGGGTTACATTTGGGCATCTTAACAATATTGAAAGTGACATATCTTCCCATTTAGTTATGTGCTGCTGATCGAGGATATGTTCTGAGAAATGTGTCATTAGGCAATTTAATCATTGTGAAAACATCATAGAGTGCACTCACACAAACCTAGAAGGTATAGCCTACTAAACACTTAGGCTATATGGTATAGCCTATTGCTCTGTGGGGGAGGAATAACAACTTACCCTCTAATCTTCTGGGTTCTTGGCTGAGACATCCGTATAATAAAAGACAGACTAACAGGAGAAAAACAAACAAGTTTAATAAGATGTATGCCTTCTGCATACACGAGAAAAACCCAGAAAAACTAAGTCACTTGCCCAAATGGCTGAGGCTACCATCTTAATTATCCTCAGCTGAAGACAAAAGGAGGTGTTGGGAGTTATGAGTCGTCAGTTATGGGAAATTACAGGAAAAGCACAGTACACAACGGTATGGTTGTCATGCAGATTTAAATTACTGTCTTCTGTATTTTTAAGAGTTTGCAGAGACAAGGTCAATCCCCTCTTCTGGGTATGGGAAGAGACAACTTATAAATGGAGATTTCCCTTAAAAATGTGTCTTTTACAAAGGGTAAGTTTTTCAAAGCTTCTCCCATGTCTGCCATTTCTTAAAATTAAGCAGCCTAAAATAATTCTTATGCCAAATAGACATGTTTTGGTGTGACAATTTCTGTTCCCCCACAGCTCCTAGGCTACAAACCTGTACATGTTACTGTGCTGAATACTGTAGTCAATTATAACATAATGGTATTTCTGTAATGCATTGTGCTACAACATTACAATGGCTACGTCACTAGGTGATAAAAAACTTTCAGCTCCATTATAATCCTACGGGACCATTGTATATGCAGTTCATCATTAAACAAAACATCGTTAAGCAGCACAATAGTATTTAGGTATTTAAATTTTTTTTTTTAAGATTTTTATTGGGGAATTGCGGGGAGGGGAACAGCGCTGGGGAATTGGGGGAAGGGGAACAGACAAGTTGCTGTCGTTTTGTTCTTCAATCTAGTTGTGGAG
>NW_017731931.1:1121642-1147785 GCF_001890085.2 Hipposideros armiger
CGACTCATGGCAGCCCAGCTCCAGGTTGAGCTGTTGTTCAGCATCTTAGCTGTGGAGGGCAGTGTCACTGGCCCTCCTATGTGGGATCCGAACCGGGGCCCTCTGGCATCCCAAGCGAGTTCTTAACCATCGCGCCACTCGGCCGGCCCAGGTATTTAAAATTTTTAAACAGCAACTTTTGTAGCTTTCAGTATAAAGGTCTTATACATGTATCATTAGATATGTTCCTAGGTTTATGACTGTTTTATGCTATCGTAGATAGTATATTTCAGTTTTCATGTTCATTAATATAGAATTGCAGTTTATCACTATTATTGAACTTCTATCCTATGATCTTTCAAAAGTCTTATTAGTCCAAAATTAGTTTTAAAATTTCATAGTATTTTTGTAAATACACATTATCCCTTTTTTCTTAATCTTTGTTTTTGAATTTTTTTTTCATTGCCTTATTATGCTGACTAGCACTTCTATTGCAATGTTGAATAGAAGGCAAGGATATCTTTGCCTTCTTTCCAATCCTAAGGGGCAGGAACTTAATATTAAACCATTTGTATATTAGCTGTTAAATTTTTATAAATGTCCATTGTCAAGTGGTGGAATTCTTTTCTGCTTCTGGTTTGGTGGGAGTTTTTATCATAAGTGTTCAATTTTGTCAACTTCTTGTTTCTGATTTTTCTTATGTTAAAGTGGTGAATTGTATTGCTGGGATAAACTCCATTTGGAGATATAATATATATATATATATATATATATATATATATATATATATATATATATATATATATATTGCTAAGCTCTATCTCCTATTTTATTTCTGCATCTGTATTCATGAGGGACATGAATCTTTCTATTCTCATATTTGTCAAGTTTTGTTACTGGTGTTGTGCTGGTCTCATAAAACAAGTTGAAAAGTTCTCTATTTCTTGAGTTTGTGTAGAACTTATTTCTAACTTAAACATTTGATCGATTTCACCTGTGAAGTAATCAGGGATTGAAGTTTCCTTTTTGGAAAGATCTGTGATTACAAATTCAGTACTTTAATAAATATGGAGCTATTTTTAGATTTCCCCTCTTCTTACATCACTTTTGAGAAGTTGTTTCAAAAGGCATTTGTTCATTTCATTTGAATTTTTTAGTTTCTTGGCATAAAGTTGTCCATAACATGCTCTTATTATCTTTAATGTCAACAGGCCATGTAGTGATATCCCCTTTTCATTCCTGGTATTAGTAATTTGTTTTCTTTTTATACTTCTTCAGAGTTTTGTTTTTAGTTAGGCTATCATGACAAATTACCATAATTGGGTGGTTTCAAAGAACAGGAAGTTGTTCCTACATTTCTAGAGGATAGAAATCCAAAATCAAGTCTCCCTCTATAGGGTGTGGGAGAGAATTCATCCTTGCCTCTTCCTAGTTTCTGGTTACTGGAACTCTTTGGCTTGAGGCTGTGTTACTCAAATCTCTGCTTCTATCTTTACTTGGCCGTCTTTTCCATTTCTGTGACTCTATGTGGCCTTTTTTTAAAAAGATTTTTATTGGGGAATTGGGGGATGGGAACAGCACTGGGGAATTGGGGGAAGGGGAACAGACAAGTTCCTGTCTTTTTGTTCTTCAGTCTAGTTGTGGAGGAGGTTGCTTCACTGGCCCAAGCTGGCACCATCATTGCGCTCTTCCCGAGTGAGGCAGATCAGTCATCGGCTTCTGGACGGCCGCTCACGGCGGCTTGAGGGCCGCTCACGCTGGCTGCTAACTACACACGGTAGCCCATGGCAACCCACTGCCATAGGGGCTGCAGCCTACGCCGTCGCCGGCGACTCATGGCAGCCCAGCTCCAGGTTGAGCTGTTGTTCAGCATCTTAGCTGTAGAGGGCAGCGTCACTCGCCCTCATATGTGGGATCCGAACCGGGGCCCTCTGGCGTCCCAAGCCAGTTCTTAACCATTGCGCCACTCGGCCGGCCCTATGTGGCCTTCTTATAAGGGCACCCATCACTGGATTTAGAGCTCATCCTAATCTAGTATAATCTCATCATAACTAATTACATTTGCAAATATCCTATTTCCAAATAAGGTCATATTCTGAAGTTCTGGATGAACATGACTTTTGGGGGGAATACTATTCAACCCCATATATTAGTCTTGCTAGGTGTTTATCGATTTTAATCATTTCCAAACACTCACTTTTGGTTTTGTTGATTTTCTGTATTAATTTACATCAATTTTGGAAAAGTTCTCAGTCAATATCTCTTCAAACATTTTTTTCTTTTTCTTTTTTTTTTAGCTGAGCCATCCTGCCACCTGTTGGCAGCTCAGCTCGGGCCAGGACTCAAACCGCTGTTGCTCAGAGCTCAAACTCTTGAGCGAGCTCTTAACCAACTGAGCCACTCGGCCGGCCCCTTAAACATTTCTTCTGTACCATTCTCTTTATCCTCTCCTTCTGAAACTAAATTACAAGATGTAAGGCCATTTTGCATTCCAATCTCATATACTCTATTCTTTTTATTTTCACTCCTTTTCTCTTCAATTTTATTTTTCTACTTTCAAATGCCGTCTTCAAGTTTATTGATCCTTTCTTGTATATGTAGTCTTACCATATTCAATTCTAGAATGTCTCTTGTGTTTTTCAAAGTTTACACGTTTCTGTTGAAGTCCCCGTCTTCTCATGCCTGTTTTATCACCCTTCCACTAGCTCCTTCAGCATTTTTATATAGTTATATAACTTGATAACTGCAACATTTGGGAAATTTCTGACTTTGCTTCTGTTGAGTGTTTCCTCTCCGGATCAAATTTTTCTGCTCCTTTGAATGTCTTATAATTTCTTACTGCATCCTGGATATTTTGTATAATAAAAGGTACAAAAATAAGTTACCTGCAGAAATGGGCATAATTGTTCCTTTGTCAGATTCCTAGAGTGTAAAGGCTAGGTTTTTCGGATATGTAGCTGAGGTGGAGATGAACTTGTTGCTGCTTTAGTTTGATTCACTTCATCAGTTGCTTCAAATATTTTTTTTTTTTAAGATTTTATTGGGGAATTGGGGAAGGGGAACAGACAAGTTGCTGTTCTTTGGTTCTTCAGTCTAGTTGTGGAAGACACCGCTTCACTGGCCCATGTTGGTATTATGATCGTTGTGCTCTTCCCGGCTGAGGCAGCCGGTCACTGGCCATTGGATGGCTGCTCGTGGTGGCTCACAGCAGCTCACGCAGGCTGCCGGCCACTCATGGTAGCTCACAGCAGCCCACTGCAGCCTATGCCATTGCTGGTGACTCATGGCAGTCCAGCTCCAGGTCGAGCTGTTGTTCACCATCTTAGCTGTAGAGGGCGCAGTGTCACAGGCCCATGGGGGATCCCAACTGGCAGCCCTGCTGCTCAGAGCTCACACTCGCAAGCCAATTCTTAACCAAAGAGCCACTCAGCCGTCCCTCAAATATTTTAAGTGAACAAAATTTTCTTTCCACACGGATTGGGATCTGAACATTGGTACAATTTTAGTGAAATCTTTGTGCTTTTCAGCTGAGCTGCCAGCTTCCCAAACACGGGGGAATTTCTCTCTGAACTACATTCCAATTGCATATTTTAGAATTTGAGGCATTCTTTGTATTCTACTCAGGCTTTCTAAGTAGGTGAATTCTCAGGTGAACGCCTTCTTTCAATTACCATGTCTTTTGGAGGACAGAGTTGCTTACACTATTAAGACTCAATGTCTCAGAGAGATTCTTCCTTTGTTTTAGGTCTGTTCTATATTTTAATCTTAATGAATGAGTACATTCTTTCTAAAACCAGCACTCTAGCTGGTTAAAAAGAGGCAAGATGTACATCATGGATTTATAAGGACACTAATAAGCCAATATTTACTGAAATTAAATTTCAGTGAGTCTGTACCGAACACTGCACAAGAGGTAAGAAAAGTTGTCTTTCTCTTTAATAAATCCATCAAGCATTTACAAATTATGACACTATCCTAGAAATATGCAATAACCTTAGTAACTGGGATGGACAAAAACAGAGCTCCTAAACTATATTAGATCTCTGGTTTGATTTTCTAAAATCTGGTTAAAAGTGGACTAGTGCAGGGTCCTTCTACCATGTGATTCTGCCATCTTTTTTTTTTTTTTTAAGATTCTTATTGGGGAATTGGGGGATGGGAACAGCGCTGGGGAATTGGGGGAAGGGGAACAGACAAGTTGCTGTCTTTTTGTTCTTCAATGTCCTCTTTGTGGAGGACATTGCTTCACTGGCCCAAGTTGGCACCATCATTGCACTCTTTCCGGGCAAGGCAGATCAGTCGCCGGCTTCTGGACGGCCGCTCACCGCGGCTTGAGGGCCGCTCATGCTGGCTGCTGGCTACACACGGTAGCCCATGGCAATGCACTGCAGTAGGGGCTGCAGCCTACACCAACCCAACGACTCGCGGCAACCCAGCTCCAGGTTGAGCTGTTGTTCAGCATCTTAGCTGTAGAGGGCAGTGTCACTGGCCCTCATGTATGGGATCCGAACTGGGGCCTCTGGCGTCCCAAACCAGTTCTTAACCAACGCGCCACTCGGCCGGCCCCTGCCATCTCTTAAAATCTTGTTTTTATCCAATCAATATTTAATTGGTATAAGGAGGGAAAATTAAGAAAGGGCATTCCTGTATTTCAAAACCTTAATATTAAAATAAACACATCCATTTCATAAAATAAACATAAAATAAACACTTATATTTTACTGGCTAAAATTCAATCTCATGTCTATAGTGAGTCTGAGAAATATAGTCTTGCTGTGTATCCAGGACAAAAGGGAAATAGATTTTCACTATTGGTTCATAGTATCTGCTAGTTTTATCAGCTTAAAACCTCTTATTCTTTTTTTTTTAAGATTTTATTGGGGAGTTGGGGGAGGGAACAGCATTGGGGAATCGGAGAAGGGGAACAAACAAGTTGTCCTTTGGTTCTTCAGTCTAGTTGTGGAGGACGTCGCTTCACTGGCCCATGATAGTATTGTGATCATTACGCTCTTGCCGGCTGAGGCAGATTGGTCGACGACCATTGGACGGCCGCTCACGGAGGCTCACGTCCGCTCATGCTGGCTGCTGGCCACTGGCCACTCACAGTAGCTTACGGGAGCCCACTGCAGCCCTGCTGCAGCCTATGCCGTCGCTGTTGCCTCACAGCAGCCCAGCTCCAGGTCGAGCTGTTGTTCAGCATCTTAGCTGTAGAGGGCGCAGTGTCACTGGCCCATGTGGGAAACGAACCAGCAGCCCTGCTGCTCAGAGCTCACGCTCCCAAGCCAACTCTTAACCAATGAGCCACTTGGCCAGCCCCCAAAACCTCTTATTCTTAAAACTAACCATTCAACACAAAAATGTTAATTGAATTAAAGAGAAATGCCTTACTGTTCATCGAATCTACTGTACCTGGCAGTGAAGGCAAACCATATTTTGAGGGTATGGTTGTCTGCCATTACTTCAACCTTAAGGTGAGAGTTAAACACACATTCAAAATTTCTATTTATCATTCCTCTTTGAACTTACTAATATTTTCAGCCGATGTTATTTCTAAGGGTAAAAGTTAAATAATGGAATTAAAATACTGTTTGTCTTAAAATAATTTCTTTAATGTGTTAGTGCATTATCTCTAAGCCTAATATTCTAGTATGGATATAAAAGTCCATCTTCTTCTCTCTGTCATCTTCCCCCACACACAATTTGTAATTTTATGAACTTATTGTATCAATTTTCCCCTCACCATACTCTGGCCCTTCATACCTTGTATTACAATTTCCTTGATAACATAGCAATCAGGACTGGATGCTGTTTCCCAGGAGTGGCTGCACCATGATTTTCAGAGGCATAATAAAAAATTTGTTATAGTTTGTATATGAGTACATATTTTTTTGTAGTAATGCCAGGTTTCAATCAATGTTTACTGAAATGTCTCCCAGGTTCGCTGCTGCTTGATGTAGGTAAACAGTATTTCATTCCATTTTCTGTCTTATTAGTCCAGAAGTCTTCAGAAATTAAGAGTCCTATTCTAGCAACTGATTCGTAACCAAGCTCTCTTCCGCCATTTTCCCTTAAATCACTCCTTCTTTATACTTGTTCTTTCCATGTTTTATTCTGGACATAGAACCATTTCTTCAAAAAAGATAAACCTTGTTCACCTTCAAAGATTCTTCTGCAAATGTTCACCTTCTAGGTGAGCATTTTCTTCTTTTGAATTTTATCTGGGATCTGCAAACCATTCTTTATCTGCACAGACAGGGGTGCAAGCAGAAGCTATCCAATCACTTGCATGATAGAGAGAAAACTGTTTTGGTGGATATATGTATCACAGTTATTTTGTACCTAGTTTTTTCAGATTGTTGATTTTGTCCTTTAGAATTTGGGTTCTACAAAGAACGTCCCGTTAAAAAGGCTCAATATTTGCCTGTTCAAGACTACTTTTACCAATTATTTGCTATTAAGAAAAATCTAAAAAGCTCTTGACTGCAGGTTAGGGTGACTTTTATATTAATTATATCTACTATTATTCACAAACTTCTCAGCCTTGTGTATGAACACTAACCTTGGTTTTATGTAAAACATGATTGGAGTAAATTTAATCATATGTGATTAAAATCTCATACCAGAGATCATGAAATTATTGCAAGCATGTGACACACCAGTTAGCATATCTCACCTGGTGGCAGGAATCAAATTAATACCTGCAGAATCTCTTGTGTGAGGCTTAAGCAATGACAGTGCTCACATGAGTTCAGGTCTGCTTCCTTTTAAAGGTGGATTCCAGAAGAAAAAAATTTATAAAGACTATAAGTAATGTATTAATATGGTAAAACTATTACTTCAAAACCCTGGTCTAAAGGAGCTGCTGAGCAATGCTGATTATTTGATGCCCTGAAAAATGTCTCTCATAAAAGTGCTCCAAGCAAAACATGCTTCACAAAGGTTTTTTTCCCTTTAAAAACATAAAGAAGGTGTAGCTCAAAGTGGCCCAGGTGGGGATTGAGCTGGCAACCTTGCCGTTCAGAGCACAAGCTCTAACTGAGCCACCACGCTGCCTACAAAGATTTCTAAAATGAAAAAGGTTGGGTTTGGCAGACTGCTTGGTGCACTTCTGGTGCTTCTCTTAAAGTAGAAAAAAATCTACGATGTTGTAGTCCTTTGGTTTTATTTTCTGGGATAAAAAAGTATAGGCATAAATGTTTTTATATGGCCTTCTTGAAGATAACCTTTAAAACAACTTATCAAATGGCTTAATTTATGTCTCTTGATTATCAGTTTCCATCGATGTCACTGAGCCTTGATTAACTGGTTGAAAATTTCAGGGCAGAAGAAGTAACTTTTATGAATATTTTCCCAATCCCTGAGAATTCTAATCAGCACATAAATATTTTATCCTTTCATCAAAAATCTCTGGAAAGTAGCCGTGTCCGTTCATTGCTAATAGGGCAGGGAGCAGTGTCATAGAGTGTTAATCCATGTAAATTGGCTTCCACCCGTAAAGAAATTTTCTGGAACAGAAAAGAAAATTATATATACAAGTTTGCTTCTTAAAGAAAGATTACATCTTCAATTCTTCAATATGTTCTGAGGAATATTGTTTTGGATTAGGAATGTAAATCAATTCTAATAAGAGTGAGCCAGCTGCTGTATGGCCAAAGGTATCATCTGTAGTACCAACAGAGCTGGGAAAACCGGCTTCTGTACTTAGAAGTTCCTTGTTTTTCTTTCTATGAAGAATCAGTAAAACTAAATGTTGAGGATGGCCTACGTACATGTAGGCAGAGTTAATGAAAATTCTGTGAAAGCATTTCTAAATATTTGATTGTTTTACAACCCTATTTTTAAGGCTGAATCTTGCTAGCAAGACACTACTTCTGCAAACACGGAAACAATTCATCTGAGAAGTTTCTCTGCTGATATCACTGCTTATGATGTGAATTTTTGAAAAGCCTGGAGACTTGCCTATAGCAAATTCTCGTATTCCACCTGAAGGAAGTCTGACTGCATAAATCTTTGTTTTCTTACCTGAAAATCACGGATATAAGTCAGGAAAAAACCAAAGAAGGAAAATGACATAGACCATTCTGCTGCAGTAGTGATCATGTGAAGCACATAACCCTTGAATGACAATGGAAAAAAAGAATAGTGCTATGAAATTTCATTCAAATGATCTGTAATTTCTCTCAAATAAAAAAACCCGTAATATTTATAAACCAATCTGCCTCCTGAAAACAAACCCTTGATTTATTGCACCTATCTCCAGAACTATAGGTAGACATTAGGAAAGTCCTCCTAAATGATCTACCATGTCCCCCAAAATAAGACCAGGTCTTATATTAATTTTTGCTCCAACAATCTACATTTATTCATTTATTCATGTACAAAAATCTACATCTATTCCAACAGTCATGTCTGACTGATGATCTTAACTGGGGCTTATGTTTAGGGTAGGGCTTATATTACGAGCATCCTGAAAAATCATGCTAGGACTTATTTTCCAGTTTTTCATTTTTGGGGAAACATGGTAGTTATTGTGGTTTTATCAAGAGCAAATAAAAGCTCCATTTGAACAGTGAAGACAGGGGATCTTCTAGTCTACAATCAAGAAGTCACTGCCTTTCCCAAAGCCATAAGATTCATTAAATGCCAGTGAAACAAGTTTAAATAAACAAAGTTCACAATAAACTTAGTGCGACTTTTAGAGCATTAAATAATATCTGGATTATAATTTAGAGACTCTAGTAAATTATTTCACTCATTCATTCTCACAAACATGTCCTATCTAGGGCCAATTTCTTTAAAAATAGTTTAAAATAAAACGCCACCAGCAGTTTGTGAAACCAGATGAACTCATTTAATTTTCTATTTAGTATATGTCCTTTGTCTTTTTTCCTCAGCATCAAAGATGCTATCTCTATTCGGATATGCACTATATTGGAACCCAAATGCAGAGTCCACAATAATAAACTTCCAGATAACAAAAAGTGGGAGACTTTTTTCAATTCAGAAAACAAATATTCTAACAATGAAAGTTCTCAGCTGGGTATATTGTATACTATATCCACATTTAGAGGAATCAATTTCTGAGAAAACTCTTTACCATCACAATTCTCTTCATGTCTTGAAAATGGATGGAGACAACAGCTGACAGGAGAATATGGATGGTTCTATATAAACTCTTTCATATATAGAAAATAATGCTAATTCATAACTGATTAGTCTACTAAAAAAAGTTTCATTGTTAGTGATGAAAAATACATCAAAATCAACCAAAATTGTCATCTTTACTATAAAACTAAGTTTTATAGACTCCAAGTTCTTACTTTGTCCTTGGGATTCCAGTGGAGTTTCTGTACCACATCAGTGCCGAAACTGCCACTGTACAAAAGTGATGAGCAAGTCAGCACTATAAAAAGAAAAAGTTAGTCAAGGAAAAATCTCAGAGAAGACCTGTAAGTTTAAATTAGATTCAAAAACCACTTTAAAGGTCCAAAAGAATTACTCATGTGTACATTTGTTTTCAAGGTCCAAAACCATTTTCTTACAGACTTCATGGTACATGGCAGTAGGAACATTTTAAATGTGCCCAGAGGATTACTATGAAATGGTTCACACAGTCAACCCCCCTTAGCTCAGTAATTAAGCAGTTCTCACAAGCTTCAGCTACACAATTGTTCTCAGAAAAGGGCACTGACTCATCCTTCATATCTCTGAAGTGACTATGATGAGGCTAAACATTATTTTTGTTCCCAGCTCAGTTACTGAGGTCTTTTGTAAAATCTGAATTTCAGGTTTCAAATCCTTTAATTTGAGGTTACTAACCTAAGATCCGCACTGTCCACAAGAGGACTGCTTACAATATGCCAAGAGTGTTCACTTAAATGTTATTATCCAATTCCCTTCCAAGTGTAGCCACATTTTACAGCAAAGGATACTGCTAAATGCACTTACTCCACACCAGATGACTGCCAGCAGTCTGATCCAGAAGACTTGTTTGCCATGAATTTTGGGCTGCATTTGGTAGGAGAGGATGGTCTGCACAAACATGTATAAGGAGCCCATACCAAAGGTGAGCACTGCTCCACATACGTGTACAATGAAAAAGGTGGTTTTCTGAGAGGTAGAAAGAAGAAATAAGAAAATAAAAGACACTCGAAACACACTGCCAACACAATATTTAAAAGCACAAGCCAGAGATTTCAATAGGACATTCACTGAGTTTGGAAGCTCTGCGGATTCTACAGATTACTTCCTGAAGGAATTTTCTCTCACAGCACTCGGCATAAACCTGAGAATTACAGTAATACAAATTATTTCATATGCCACGACTGAAAATATGATAGTAATTATTGATTTACTCATTTATTGTTTATTTGGGTGCCTTTTATATGTTAAGCACTGTTCTAAGTACTCAGACATATTAGTGAACAAAACAGACAAAAATCTGGCCCTCAGAGTGTACATTCAAGTGAAGGAGCACAAACAATACTAAACTTCAGAAATAAATAAATTCCATTGTATGTTAGATGGTGGTAAGGGTTACAGAAAAAGAGCAGCGCAAACTATGAGGATTGGGATGGTTGGGAATGCGGGAGTAGGGAATTTCAATTTAATTTAACTCTAAATGCAATTAAAAGGCTCAAGAAATTAAAACATCCCCCTTGGCTTTAGTTTTATTGGTTTTGATAAATTACACAAGGGATTATCATAAATTGTAATTTTTTCTCCTTTACCTTACTTTCTTTCTTTCTTTCTTTCTTTCTTTTTTTTAAGGTTTTTATTGGGGAATTGCGGGGATGGGAACAGCGCTGGAGAATTAGGGGAAGGGGAACAGACAAGTTGCTGTCGTTTTGGTCTTCAGTCTAGTTGTGGAGGATGTTGCTTCACTGGCCCAAGTTGGCACCATCATTGCGCTCTTCCTGGCCGAGGCAGATCAGTCGCCAGCTTCTGGAAGGCCGCTCACTGCGATTGCTGGCCGCTCACGCTGGCTGCTGGCTACACATGGTAGCCCATGGCAACCCACTGCCACAGGGGCTGCAGCCTACACCGTCGCCAGCGACTCACAGCAGCCCAGCTCCAGGTCGAGCTGTTGTTCAGCATCTTAGCTGTGGAGGGCAGTGTCACTGGCCCTCATATGTGGGATCCGAACCGGGGCCCTCTGGCGTCCCAAGCCAGCTCTTAACCATTGCGCCACTCAGCCAGCCCTACCTTACTTTCTTATCAGTATCCACTTACATTTCATTTTTTACTATTAATATTTATACCATTTCCTTAAAAAGTGATGACAGCAGCTCTCGAAAAATTCTATAAAGTTTTCCGGTTGAACTACTCTGTCTTTCTAAGCTGATGCTGTCTGTATTTCATTGGGCCGAGATGGTAGAGTGCAGCACCTGGCACAGAGGGTCTGACCAAAGTAACAAGAGAAGAGCGGTTAGGGCCTGGTTCCCTCATTTTACAATCAACTGTGCTAAGTCACAAACACAGAGCCAATTTTCTTAGGTGAAGGTTAGGAAGTTTCTAGTATAAAGAAGTAAAATATAACAATTTATTTGCCAAAGGCATTGGTTTCCTTTTGGAGAGAGAATAGGGCTACTTTGATATGAATAGGGGTGTTAAAATTGGTACTAAGTTAGGAGCACTGGGAAGTAAAATTAAAAAAAAAAAAAATCACTGGGGCCGACCGAGTGGCTCAGTTGGTTAAGAGTGTGAGCTCTGAACAACAGGGTCACTGGTTCGATTCCCACATGGCCAGTGAGCTGCACCCGAGCTGAGCTGCTGCTGAACTGCAAACAGGTGGCAGGATGGCTCAGCTGGTGAGAGCACATGTTCCTAACAACAAGGTTGCCGGTTCTACTCCTGCATGGGATGGTGGGCAAGGCCCAATAGCAACTAAGATTGAACAGGGCACCTTAGGCTGAGCTGCCCTGAGCTGCTGACGGGCGGCCAGATGGCTCTGGTTAGAGTGTGCGTTCCTAGCAACAAGGTTTCCGGTTCGACTCCCGCATGGGATGGTGGGCTATGCCCACCTGCAACTAAGATTGAACACGCCACCTTGAGCTGACTGGCCGTGAGCTGCGGCTGGGCAGCTGGATGGTGACTGGACTTGGAGCTGAGCTAGCTGTGCCCTCCACAACTAAGATTGAAGGACAACAACTTGGCTGTTCCCCTTCCCCAATAAAATCTTAAAAAAAACCCAAAACAATCACTGTTATTGCTGCTGTGTAACAAAGGGGAAAAAAAATTCAGCACCAATAAAACATTAATATAAAATGGTATTATCTTTTTGGTTTATAATTTATCTATACATATGGGTAAAGGCGGGAAAATATAGGCAAAAATGAAATAAATTATTTTACGGCTAAGAGCAGAAATATGGGTAAATTTTCCCCCTTAAAAATATATTGATGAAGCTAAATACAGATATAGCCTGATCAATATCCACTTGTGAGCAGTACACAGTTCTATTAACACAATCCTATAGATTAAAAAGTAAAAATAAAGGGCCGGCCGAGTGGCGCGATGGTTAAGAACTCGCTTGGGATGCCAGAGGGCCCCGGTTCGGATCCCACATATGAGGGCCAGTGACACTGCCCTCCACAGCTAAGATGCTGAACAACAGCTCAACCTGGAGCTGGGCTGCCATGAGTCGCCGGCGACGGCGTGGGCTGCAGTCCCTGTGGCAGTGGATTGCCATGGGCTACCGTGTGTGGCCAGCAGCCAGCGTGAGCGGCCAGCAGCCGCAGTGAGCGGCCGTCCAGAAGCCGGCGACTGATCTGCCTCGCCAGGGAAGAGCGCATGATGATGCCAACTTGGGCCAGTGAAGCAACGTCCTCCACAACTAGACTGAAGAACAAAACGACAGCAACTTGTCTGTTCCCCTTTCCCCAATTCCCCAGCACTGTTACCATACCCCCAATTTCCCAATAAAAATCTTTAAAAAAAAAAAAAAGTAAAAATAAAGAATGAAGAGCATTTACTATTATGTTTCTCTAATTAAAATAGAGGTATTAAAAAACTGGTTTTAACTGGCAGTATCTCTGCATAATACGAGGTATGATCAAACAATATGGTGAATGTTTAAACAACAAAAAATTATTACAGTAAGACACATTGCCATTAATCCCCCTCAAAATACTCCCCCTCGCTTCGAACACACTTATCCCTTCATTCTTGCCACTTTCTGAAGCAGTTCTGGAAGTCCTCTTTCGTGAGTGTCTTTAGGTGCACTGTCAGGGCTGCCTCAATGTCCCGAATAACTTGGACTTTGGGGAGGAATCAGAAGTCACACGGTGCCAGATCTGGTGAATCAGGTGGAGGAGGACATATCATAATGATTTTATTGGACAGAAATCGCCATATGCTAGAAGCAAAGTGTGACACAGAGCATTGTCATGATGGAGGATGATTTATGACACACTTTAAAACAGACTTTCTCTCAACTGTAGCTCACACCCTACTGACTACACTGAACAAGTTGAAACTTGTCACACACTGTTACTAAGTAAGGTTCAATGAGAAGCTTCCTGTATTGAAGATCCTGCCTTTCTGTTGGATGGCGCTCGGGAGCAGCGTTCACAGTATTTTGTGATCACAGTGGAAAAGCTCCCTGTCACACATCGCTTCTGGTATACAAGTCCTGCCATATAAAAACATTACGGTGTGTCCTCACCCACCTTATTCACCGGATCTGGCACCATGCGACTTCTGGCTCTTCCACAAAGTCAAAATGATCATGAAAGGTGAACATTTTGAAACGATTCAGAATATTAAGGCAGCCATGACGGCACAACTTAAGACACTCATGAAAGAGGACTTCCAGAACTGCTTCAGAAAGTGGCAAGAATGAAGGGATAAGTGTGTTCAAACGACGGGGAGTATTTTGAGGAGGATTAATGGCAATGTGTCTTTTATTGTAATAAAATTTTTTATTAAACATTCAGCATATTATTTGATCACATCTCGTACATTTAATTTTGTTATTTTAGAGACTAGGGAAACAGCAAAAGATGTTGAAATGGGCAAGAGGTTATCCTTTCAATAGAATGCTAGAACCTCTGGGACTGGTTCTACAGGAATGTGAGTTTTATTTGGCTTTGATTAGGCTATTTTGCAAACAAAGCTTCTGTAATGATAAAAATTATGGGCAGAGACATAACTTACAGAAAACTGACAGTAATGTAAATAATTCATATCCATAGTAATGCAAACTATGTCCTGCTGAATGCAACTAATTATCACTTGCGAATAATGATCAGTGTTGTATCTATTTGTAAATTCATTTTAGCATTCCTTATCTAACTATAAATATGTGGTACTTTGACTTCTCTTTTGAACTGGTTTGTAATATGTACTATTTCTCTCATTAATTAATAAGTTAAATAAAATATTGGAAACATACAAAGGCCATGATTTTATCCTTTTTAAAAATATATTTTTTACTAAAACAAAGACAAAAACTTATTCTTGACAAAGACAAACAAGAGAAATTAGAAATATGTGTGGTCAGGGGCAAATGTTTTATATAGAACTTACAAATTACATATTGAGTGGTCTCTAATCTTTACCTAAAAGCAGTTAATAAAATTTAGGAACTAATCTTCTGCGTACTTATCCCTATCCCTTCCAAAGACTCCGTGAAGATAAATTTTCTAGTGAGGGAGCAACGCCATGTGACAGCAAAGGCATACATTACAGAGTTATGCTGCCACAAACTAAGGAATGCCAAGGATTACTAGCTACCACGAGAAGCTAGGAGACAGGCAGGAACAGATTCTCCCTCTGAACCCTCCGAAAGAACCATCCCTACCCACACCTTGATTTCAGAATTCTGGCCTCCTGAACTTTGACAGAATAAATTTCTGTTATTTTAAGCCACCTGGGTTGTGGTGTTTTGTTATGGTAGTCCTAGGAAATCAATATAGATTTCAGCCTACTTATCCTTTCCAAGTTTCCTTGAGGATAAATTTCTTAGGAAGAGAAAAATTCCTCTAACTAGGCACTGAGTACACTTACCATGTATTTGTTTTCCTGAATATTATGACACATACTTGTTTTCAAAGAAATTTTGTATTTTTTAAGTCAGATTGTTTTCAAATGCCATATTAGAATTAGTAGGTCTCTTTAAATGCAGACAACCGCTGTAATAACAAGAGAATTTTTTATTCATCCAGCTTAGTCCCTTTGGCCTCTGTCAATAAGTTACCAAATATTTAATGAGAGCATGTGTGTGCTAAATACTATGTTAGATGTTGAATATATTGTAGAACAGTGAACAAAACTATTGTGTTTAATATTAATGAAGAAATATACAACTAAATTTTTTTTTTTAATTTAAAAAGTGTGGATATAAAATTAGACTATAAAAGGTGCTATGAAGAATTTGTCTCCAGAGGCTTGGAGAAGACAAAGAAAGAAAACTTGAAATACATAGGAGCAAGTTGATCCACAGAAAAGGCTCCCCGGAGGAAGTACTGCACTGAGATCTAGAAGGTGTCTAGGCTGGGGGCTGTGGAATGTCCAACAGAAGAAACAACATATGGAGTTAAGTGAACTTGTCTTATTCAAGGAACAAAGAAAGGCCACTGTCGTGGACAATGGAGACATCAGGAAGGGTAATGATGCAGAGTGAGGCTGGAGAGGGAGACAGCAGCCAGATCACAGAAGACCTTTGATTTAATTAAGCAGTTTGGCAGTTACCGAATTCCTTTTTCTCTCTTGATTATATGTCTTTTCATGCAAATTTGAAGCTACAGAGCTTTCAGCAGGGGGACAGGGAAACAGAGGGAGATGGATACATATTTCCAAAAGATTCTTTTGGCTGTTATATTAAATTAAAGGGATATAAGAGTGAATGCTGAGAAATGATTAAGGAGACTATGGCAGGAGTCCAGAGGAGAGATGGTGAAATCTAAACTAGTTGAGAAGGAGATGGTAGGGATAAAAGTGGAGACAGCAGTAAAGAGAGGCAGTTGCTTTTAAGAGACATTTAAGAAATGCATCAACAAGTCCTTACTTTAAAACACAGTGCTCCCCTCTCTTCTAAGCTCTGTAACTGTAAACCTGCTTAACTATTAATATTATAACTCAAAGGTCTCGTATGATCGGGCTGCTGTCTCCCTCTCCAGCTTCATTCTGCATCGTTTCCCTTCCTCGTGTCTCCACTGTCCATAACACTGGATGTATATATGAAAGAAATTTCTATCGTGTTAAGACACTGAAATTTTGGGCTTTGTTACAGCAGCAAGCACTACCCTAACATCCCCTTGGATTATAACACTAGAGATTACTAGTATTAACCATGCTTAAACAACTGAAAAGGAGAGAGCAATCAGGAGCATTATAGGAATGGAGAACTGCGAATGAGAGGGAGACAGAATATGCTTCTATAGGTTATCAAATGTCTAAATGGAAACTTTAAAAGACTGCAGAGCAATTAATCAAAAACCACCACAGGCCCAGGACGCAACCAGTATTGCCAAAGATTTATCTGAAAGAACATCAGTGGAAAGGAATGTGGAGAGTTTGCAAATATTTGAAGGTTTACTGTTATTTTAACATTAAGAACTCCCCGAGAAAAAGCCAGAAGAGCCTCAGATCGTCCCATTCCTTCCCTAATACAAGAGCTGGGCACCTAGGAACGCAGGCAGTCAAGCAGAACATCTAAACAAGACTGTAAAATAGGGAATGAGTATAAATTGTCAGGCACATATTTTTAACAGTTCAAATCTGTAATTGTGTCACTTATAATTTATATCAATTCTCTCTGGTCTTAGAGTAATCTCCGACTAAGTAGTAATAAATAGTCTAATAAATTGAATCCTGTGGATCCTTAAAAAGTCAGAATAATTTATGTTTGTATAAGAGATTATTGAGAATGAAGTTTTCTAATTGTGAATATAGCTAAAAGGGTCAAGTAATATCAAAGCAGTGGATCCTACTTTGTTAAGGAAACAAAGTATGTACAATAACTGAATGTTTCAGGTTTCCTTTGTAACACATATATTTATGTAGTTCAGGAAAACATCTGGGTTAAAACACAAACCTGGAAGTTTGCCACAAGAGAAAGTCCTAAACAACTCAGCAATCCAAGTACAAGGCCAGCCTTGTTTAATCTGATGATACAATTCCCTTCAGGATTCAGAGCATGAACTTGCTTATAACGAACATAAATGGTAGCAACGCCTGGGAAGAGATAATCCAAGAAACAAGCAATAAATAACCAAGGAATACAGTTGCCAATAAAGAGTTTACAAAGGTCTCTACTATCCAGAAACATAGATTTTTCCTTTTAGAATTAATCTGAGAGAAGAAAAAAGCTAAAAAACACAAAAAGCTGTAGATTTTAAAGGAATTTTAAGGTTGCACTATAGAACTACTGCGATCTCTGTGTATCTGAGCAAGTCATTTGCCTCCCATGGGCCTCTATTTACCAATATTTAGGATAAAATTTAAGAGATAAGCTTGATATTTCAAAACATCAATCTTTCTGAAATCTCTAATGGTAAGTGTTATATAAAATACAAAATGTTCTATATGATTAACATTAAAGTTTCAAGTAATTCGTTCTAGAATACGGATAAAACGCGCATACGCAAATAAACACCAAGACTTCTTGTCTCAAAAAAAAAAGGTTACTCGCCTCACTCTTTCATTTTATTTCCAATTACTACAACATGGCTCAATCAGATAACAATTACACAGAAAAAAAAAATTTTACCACCCTCATTAGTGAAAAAAGGGCCAAATCAAACTTTCCATTGTAAAAATAATACCAAAGAACTGAGAAGTGTAGAAAACGTAGCAGATATGCTTTTGTAGACAAGTTTTTGAAATATTTAGTCGTAAGATGAACTTCTATATATTGAATCATTTACTTGACTTTAATTTTTGACTTCATATGGAAGAATGCACATATTTAAAACAATCATAACTGGTGGAAAAAACAATATTTTTAGTAAACCATTACTAAAAATTGGGTTCAAAACATAATTAACAGGAATGTAAAATACTGTAGTAGAACCCCATTCCTTTGGCATTAGAATATTGCTCAAAAATCAAAAAATGGCTCCATCGTTATTCTCAAACCTCTCAATTATTTATCCTAAAGGAATTTAGTTGGGGTTAGTTGTGGTCAGCGTGTTTACAGCTCTTTGTTCTCTAATTGTTGCTTAAGAAATCTACTTAAGGCCTCAAGGGGTCTTTGGTTATATTTCACAACTTGTATTTGAATGAGTAGTCAGTCAAATGGACCTATACATTTTTTAAGATTTATTTCCATAATTTAGTATTTCTAGAAATTGCCTTTTAAGAGGAATATATCTGTGGTCAATAATTTAGCAATAACATTCCCTCAAGTATAGTAAACAAGTAACAGTAGTGTCTGAAAAACAAAAGGGCAGGGCCGGCCTAGTGGCTCAGTTGGTTAAGAGCTCGCTCAAGAGTGCGAGCTCTGAGCAACAGCAGTTTGATGCCCGGCCCGAGCTGAGTAGCCCCTGAGCTGCCAACAGGTGGCAGGATGGCTCAGCTTAAAAAAATTAAAAAAAAAATTAAAACATAAATAAAAAAGGAAAGGGCAATTTAGCTATTGATTTTGATGGCTAAAACTTCACTCCTGGGCTGGCCAAGTGGTTCAGTTGGTTAAGATTGCAAGCTCTGAGCAACAGGGTCACCAGTTTGATTTCCACATGGGCCAGTGACCTGCACCCGAGATGAGCTGCCGTTGAGCCACCAACAGCAGGATGGCTCAGCTGGTGAGAGCACGTGCTCCTAACAACAAGGTTTCCGGCTGGACTCCCACATGGGATGGTGAGCTATGCTCACCTGCAACTAAGATTGAACACGGTACCGTAAGCTGAACTGAGCTGCCGACAGGCGGCCGGATGGTGACTGGACTTGGGAGCTGAGCTAGTTGCACCCTCCACAACTAAGATGGAAGGACAACAACTTCGCTGTTCCCCTTCCCCAACTCCCCAATAAAATCTTAAAAAACAAAAAGAAAAAATCTTCACTCTTATTACTTACATAAAACTGCAGCGAAATTTAACATTGCACCAAACAAGCATTTTTCTGGAGCTACTGTACCAGTGTCACTGAAAGAAAAAAAAAGAAGGTATGTGCATTTCTGATACTAGATATACACGTGTTTCTTCTAAGGGATAAGAAATAATAGGGGTTACTTCAAATCCTTTCTTTTTTATATATCCATGAGTTCAACTCCTAATTTTATAATGGGACATTACACTGTGAGGCCACAATTATTTGCCTAGTTCACTGTTCTCTCATACCACTTAAGATTATTTCTTTTTCACATAATAGAAATCAATATAAATTGATTTTTAAAAAAAAGACTATTCTTGGCATGTTAAGGATGTGTTACTGACCTATATCAGTCAGCAGATGTGTTCATCTGTGTCTCCTGAACATTCCCTACACATCACAGGTTCTTTCACAACTGTCTTTTGTCATCTGTTGTTGACTCTGCCTACAATTTAATTAACACTGAATTATTTCCTGGTCAATTAAAAAAATATTTATCAAGCACCTACCACGTCCTAGACATGTTTAGGGACAGAAGATGGTGGTAAATAAACGAGACCAAGCCTTGCCCTCCTGGAGGTTCCCTTCAAAACCAGTTTTGAGCCCCCTCCTCTCGATGGCCTTGGCCAATCCTCTAGCAGAATGATGGCTCACACAGTATCCTGTCCAGACTTCTATTAAAACCACTCATCACACGGTACTGCAAGGTATCTGCTTACATGCAGTTCTTTGAGGACAGTGTGGAGTACACAGATCCAGATCAACGGCCCTTCATTTACCAACTGAAACCTTGGGTGTGTTCTTTTATCTCCTTAAAACTATTTCCATCTGCAAAATGGGGCCATTAATTCCTTCCCAGCATCTTCGGATCAATGGGAAGAAATGAAACTGTTGTAATGCATGTGAAATATCTAGCACAGTAGCAGGCACACAGGAGACCCCCATTAAATGTTAGCTCCTTTCCCTTCCTTCAAACTACTATAAAGACTTAAAAGACAAAAAAAAGTTTTTGACCTTGAATTGAAGCACTATAGGAAAGAGACAATAAGGATCTCAACTAAGCCACTGTAATGGGAATAAAAAAGAAAAGTAAAGGCATATCTGGTAAGGAATCAGTAAGATTTGGTGAACATTTAGATTAGGGTTAGGAAAGGTAAAGCATCAAATCTGAATTCTAAAGCCTGCTCCTTCTGACTCCAAAACGTATCTTCAGATACAAAAGACTTTGTTACTCTTTGGTTACCTTCAGGAAGTGAGGATTATGGTTTCTTGTTGCTGTTGTTTCGTCTACCTTTCAAGTTTTCAAGAATAATGTATAAGTATTATTCTCATAATCAGAAAAAACCCATAATTTTAACAGTTGTATTACAAATGATGCTTCTGTTTTGGATTACCCCAAAAGGAGACAAAAGCATGCATTTTCAAGGTGGCTGGCAAAGCAGGCTCCTTCCCTGGCTCTGGGACCCAACGACACAAACTGGCCCCCACGTGAGAACAGCCACACCCATACCCTCATCAGCGTAGCCTACCCTTCAACCCAGTGGTCATCACACTATTTTGATACCACATCATAAAAAAAAGTCTGATCATGTAACTTCAAAATGTATATATTTATTATATTATACATATATACTAAATATAAGTTTAGATATTTTGAGATTAATAAAATATACACAGAAGTTGTAATAATTTCTTCTCGTACCCCAGTGGTTAGTCTCATGCACCCTACTTGGGCACCAACTAAGAAAACACCTGAAGCCCACTTGCGTAGAATTGTCTTTGAAGTGAAATCTACTTTCAGTTGTGTCCTTTGGGGCTATAACAATTAAACCTTTTAGTTACAGTATGGACTGAAAGAAACTTCGCAGAGTAATATCTACTGTAGTTTAACTTAATCACTTTACAGATGAAGGAAATGAGCCTAAGAGGAGTCAAAAATAAGTATCATTGAGTTTAAATATATTAGAATGTTGGGGAACGATACTCGGGTAGTGATACTCAGTTCATCAGAAGAAAAATAAAAAGGTAGAAAGACAGGGACAGAAAAGGAAGTGTCTAGTGTACTATCGGTCAGAAAATCACATGCATTACCATCAGAGAACTGAAACTCTGAAAAAGAACTCAAATGGCCTCTTAAATTATTTAGGGCTCTTTAAAATGAAAGCAGACAAGTTCTCGAAGAGGAAATAAAAATGCTGAAGGACCCACATGAATCTGATAAATGTGTCTTCTCTTGGGGTTACGAAAGAGCAAACTGACTCCTTAAGCTACAGGTTCCTCTAAGAAAGTGGTAACCGGTGGTGATTATTTACCAAATTATTCCTAGAATTGGAACCTTAAATTCTAACATATCTTTGGCTTTTGGAAATCTTCCCCAAGTGCAACCAATTTGTTAATATCCTTTGTGTCACACCATGCCACTGTGGAAATAACAAGTGTAGATGGTAATGCCCTGATCTCTTTCTGACACTTTAAAAAATATAAATTTAGCCTTTTGAATGATCATCCTTTAAAAGTATACTATTTTCTGGTTAGAAAGGCTATTTCTCAGAAGGTAAACAAATAAATAAATGAAACAACTACAATAACAAGAAAAAACTCCAAACTCTGGAAATCTACCAAGTCATTAATCACCTCTGGGGGGTGAGAAGGAACTGGAGGGGGTTTCAGAAGAGATGTCCACTTTTTATTTTTATAATCACCCTAGTATTCTTTAAAATTTGTTATAATAAGCACATATTGTCTTTAGAGTTAGGAAAAAAGAGGGTTACAGACAGCACATGCAACTGAACACCCATCATTAGTAATTTTGAAATTTCAAAAATATTACCTATAAACTTTGATACTTCATGTGTCAGAAAGATCTACGCGACATGTCATAAAAGTCAGGGCACAGCTTCTAGAGTCAAATTGCCCAGTCAAATTGAATCTTGGTTCCATCATTTACTGAGTCGTGTGCCTTTGGACACATAATTTAATCTTCCTGGACCTCATTTTCTCCTTTCTCTAATGGGGTAGTAGTTCCAACCTCAAAGGGTGTTTGTAAGGATTCAATTATTTAAGACCTGAAGAATGCTTAGAACATCACCTGTACACAGTAAGTAGACCAACAAATGTTTGTCACTACCATTATCTTTCAATATTGTTTGCGGCATTTTTTTAATTTTAAGGAGAGAAAAATTCCAACTCTATCTTCTGAGAAAACCTCAAATACATATTTGGAAGACAAGGCACTGAAGAGTCACAATTCACTAAGCAATTCCCCAACTGAATCTTAGCCCTCTGTCTCCACATTTCTCTATCTCACAGGAAGAGCCAAATACAACTTCCTTGTTACTTTCCTTTTATCCTTGTAACGTCAAACATAAAATTTGATTTCTAAAACGTTAATACTAAACTTTGGCTTCAATGTGAAAATACGAATGAGACATAAACATTCTCCTATAAAATACATTTCACTGACCTGATATAAGGCAAAGCAGGGTCAACATGGTGGAGGGTTATGGCAGTAATGTATGAAAATATGAAAGCAGCGGCAGTCCAAATTACAAGGGCTGAAGGAAGGAAACTGAGGCCTTGCTGAAACCACCACATCTCAACCAGGTCTTCTGAAGGTGAACAAAAACAAATCAGAAGAGATTATTTGCAAGTATTTCATCTAGTCTACTTTAGCCATCTACTCCCCCAACCTTGGACTTATCACCCCGAGCTATTCCACTTCTGAAGTCATCCCCACACCATCTACTAACACCTGCCTTCCTTCCATATCTCAGTAAATGAAACCAAGATTCACCCACTTGCCATACCCAGAAGCCTTGTTTCTCCCCCATCTTTCCACACATAATCAAATACCAAGTACTGTTTATTCCACCTCCTAATTTCCTTCAAATCTACCTCTTCTCTCCCTCTTCACTGCCACTACCCTACCTAAACCACTGTCATTTCTTGGCCAGACTATTATTATAACCTACTATTAATAAAGGATCCTCCTCTAGTTTGGACCACAACCAATCTAGACTCCACCCTAAAACCTTCTAATTCTAAAATACCAATCTGACCACCTTATTCTCCCCAAAGAATTCTTCAGTGCCTCCCCTATGCCCTTATAAACAGTCTTTCCTCCTAAACATGGGTTATAAGGTCCTTGCATTGTCTGATCTCTACTCATTTTCTATATTCATCTCTAGATACTCCTTCGGCTCGGAATTCCTTGCTCTAGTTATCATCATCTTCATCATCATTACAAAAGCAAACACAGTGTTTACTCTGTGTCGGCAATGTTACTAAGCGCTTTAAATATATGATCACATTTATTCCTCACAACAGAATTACAGAGGTTAAGGGAATTGGGGGGGTAGGCAGGATTCAAACTCAGGTGGCTCCATTCTCACACCAACCACTATGCTATACTGCCATAGCCAACTTTTTCCAGGTCTTCAAAGGTGTCACTCTCTCGCATACCTTCAGACCTTCATGTACAGTGTTCTGTCCGGATGACGAGACTACAATGCTATTAGTCCTCCCCCCACTACCACCAGTTAACTCCTTCGCAAGTCCCACCTCTTCTAGCTTCAGTTGAAGTGTCCCTGCTTTGTCTCCAATAGCACCCTTTACTTCCTCACCAGGACACTCATCACACTTAACCGTTACTTGTTTGGCTTTATCTTCTTCACTAAACTTTACGTTCTGTGAGAGCAGGAACCAATTGTTTTTTTCACCATTATATTTCCAGCTCCTACATGAGGAAAAAACAGAGAAGGCCTAAATATATGCATACCACATATCACAATTTTTTAGCTTACATTTCAGACTGAGGATGTCAGTAAGAAATAATGAGTCAATAATGTGACTTAGAAAACAATGTGTCTTCATGCATTTAATTTTTTTTAAATATAGAAATACTTTTAAATTATAAGAAATTACTCCTATGCATGTGAAAATAATTTCATGCTGGGAGAAGTATCTTCTCAGTTAGACTGAAATTTAGTATTTCCCATGAACTTTGTAAAAACTTACAACTCTTTTCTCCAATGTGCTCAGCTTCCTCTTCTCAGACTGACCTTCCAAATAATAAAATCTCAGCCATTTTTGACTTGTACTTGTCATTTACTCTGATCATCTGACGTGTTGCTAAATATGTACATTCAAATCTTGTCAAGTAAGTTTCTTTTCCTTTGCCCCTACCACCACCATTACAGACTTGATTTGAGTAATTTCCTGTCTGAATTATCGTAATCTCCTCCTTCGTATTCTTTTTTCCTCATCAGTCCTTAACGTTCCAAAAGTTTTGTTCATCTATTTAGTTAATCGTGACAATTGCTAAATTCCTATAGTGGTTCCCCCAGCATTTATTTCTGGGACAATAATTATCAATTTCTATAAATTTTGAATTACAGCACTTCTAAAATCTTTTTCTCCTTTCATCTCTTTAAATTTTCATTTGTTTCTGATAATTCTAATCTAAAATCCTTGGAGAGTCTAGTTCCATGCGTGTTGGTTCTGCCAACCCTTGCACATGTGTTTTATGGTTTTTGACTATGAGCTCGTCTTTGGCTTATCTTAATTAGAAGTATCCTAAAAGGCTGAGATTAAAGATGAACCATTTCTGGGGGGTTTGTGTTCATTTTGGCCAGGTACTCTGACCCATTAGTAACCCGGGCCAACTGGAATTTCTTGGCTTTCAGGTTTTTTAGACCAGGTAGATATGCCAATTTGAACCCTGAATCTGAGTGGTGGCAGACCCTGCAGTTTTGGTTATTAGGTGGTACTTTTATTCCCCCACCTGGAGCTATTGTGAAATTGAACAAATTTTTTTGTGATCTCTCTTTGCCAGGAAGGAGATATTTTTCCTAGTCCATTTTTCACTGCTTTTGTATAGATTTTTGAGGGTTCTGGTTGAATTTGGGGGGAGGTGGTTATCCAAGGTTATACAATTCCAAGTGGAAATATTTACATTTATTTTTTATGTAAAAGTCATCCCCTGAAACACAGGTGCCATTTACACCAACTAACTACCATGTGAATGGTAATTCTTGGAGTTGTACACCCAGGAGGTCAAAGGGGTATGGTTTTATCTACCTTGAGTGGGGAGCAGGGAGAGCCTATCACCTGTCCCTAACTGTGCTTCTGCCAAGCAAGCAAAATTAGAATTTTAATGGTTAATTAATAATTTAATAAACCTTTCAAAATACTTGAAAATATGCAGGAATAACTTTCACAAGGCAGTAAGAGTGCTTCACAAAATGTTTGCATCTCTCACCTATCTTCTCTGGTTTCTTTGGTGATCCACGAATCAGAGCTGCAGTTACACTAAGTTTCACAAATATGTAAATACCACTGGTAATAAGATGAATTCCTTATGCTGTCTCCTCTAAGTGGTGACTGCTAAAAAACGATAAGAAAATTCTGGATATTCCCAGTGAAGAAAGCCCTAACCTTCTTTCAGAGGTACACAGAACCATCAGGCCTAAAGCAAAGCATAATAAAAAAATGGTTATTTTTTGTAAACTCTAACTTGACCTTCTGACAAACGTAATATTCTTGTAATGGTTAAGTTCTAAAGAGTCTAGAAGATTAAGTTTTTTAATAAGTTGGATCGAATATTACAGGGAATTTGGAGAAACTCTTACGATGCAAATTACAGAGCTACATTTACATACTGATCTAGAAATTAAAATTTGGGACAACTGGAAAACTCATTTCTGTGGTGGTTTTCAAATACATCCTAATGTAAAGCACGGTGTGGATTCACAGGGCTTGCCACTTACCTTTCAGTCCTAGGATCACCCCCTACTACCCCCGCGATAGAACTGCGCGTAGTAGACTTGAGTTTCTTATAAACACAAGGTCACCACAGATCTCAATTTCAAACCTCCTCCCCTCAACCTCCCCACCAAGGACATCTGAGCCCAGGAGTGACAACTGCAACGCGTACTCAACCGTAATTTTTGTGGGACTGGGGCAAAGGTTCTCGGTAAACCGCTGAAATCCCAGGGAATTGCATATTTTAGTCCGCCGCCTTCTTCCGGAGGCGCGAAGCTTTTGGACGAAGATCACCGCTCCGTTTCGCCTGGGGCCGGGAAAAGATGCGGGAGGCGGAGCTTGGCCCGGCGTGGGGCGGTGGGAACGGGGC
>NW_017731931.1:1147840-1165308 GCF_001890085.2 Hipposideros armiger
GAGGAGGAAGAGACCAAGGACAAGGACGGGGACGGGACGGGGAGGCGCGGAGACCCGCGCCCAGCCTGCACCAGCCCCCGACCCCCGGGAGCCCCGGAGCCCGCCCGCTGCCACCACCCGCTCCCTCTCCCGCGCCTCCCACAGTGGTGTCCCCGGAGGCGCGGCGGACTGGCACGCGACTCGCACGCCCGCCACGGGGGCTGGGGGCTCCGGGCTGCGTCCATGTCCCCGACCCGCTGACATACACCCCTAGAGCGGGCTGGGGCCGCTCTTCGTGCCCTTTTCGGCCTACCTTGCTTGGACGAGCCCGCCAGCGCCGGCCGCCGGGTCCGGAGCCTGAGGGATGGACAGAGATGGGGCGGGGCCCCAGGGCGCGCTCCCGAGCAGCCCGGCCATGCCCGGGGCGCGCTCGCCGTTCGTTCCGACCCTGTATCCCTTTACGGCTATCGCGAAAGTGTCGTGAACGCTGCCTCCCATCAGAGTCACCCAGTCGGCTGGAGGCGGAGGTCTGGTTTCTCCCGGTGTGCTTGCTGGAGTCCAGGTAAGGCTGCGGGGCTCGGTCTTGGGAAGACAGCCAAGGTGTGAAGGACGTGTTGGGGAACACGACTCTCAAGGCGGGGGGACGGGGGGGGGTCCATGCTCTGGGTTGGGGCATGGGAATCTACTGTGTGTGGACTCGCGCAAGGCGAACGCCGTCCTTCCTCGCGCTGGGTGGCCTGGCGCGCGGAGTTGTGGGGAGAAGCAGGGGCGACTGCCCCTCTGGCCCCGGTTGGAAAGATTGAGGTGGCGAAGTGCCAGCGCGGGAGAAGGGCTGCTGTGTGCGAGCCGGGAGTCGGAGCGGGGAGAACCTCGGCGGGCCAGGGCTGGGCGGACCGAGGGCTAGAGGCGCTGCCAGCGCGGAACCGACCTTGCCCGTCATGTCCACACCCTCCTGCTCCGGTGCTGCCAAGTCCACAACCGTGTTGCATCCTGTGCCGGGGTTGCCTTCCCTTTGGAATACGGTGCTGGTGTTTGGTGGTCGGGCCACGCTTCTTGGTCAGCAACTTTTCTAGAAATTTCAGTGTCTATTGACAAGCTCTGAGATCGCCAGCTAGGGTTGACTTGAGCAGTGTTCTTGGAAGGAGAAAGGGCTGGAGGGTTGCTAGTGTTTGCCAGAGTTTTCATAAACACTGGATGAACGGGATCTTTATATTTAGCCGTGTTTAACTTATTTCCTCCAATTTGGTGCTTGGCGTTTTCATGTCATTTTTGCCGTTTGCATCATTGGTATTGAATTGACAGATTTCCATGAAGTCACCCAATTCATTAATGAATCCATATTACTATAGTAGGCAAATTCATAGTTCTTTAAACGAATATCAGTTTCTACTCTCCAGCTAGTAGGCATATGTTCAATGTGTTGAGTTGATTAAATAAGTTAGACTGTGATAAGGGCATTTAGAGCATTATTACTATGGAATCATTGGCGTTCACGTAAAATTACAGATATTGAGATTCTAAAAGCATTTTGTTGCATATTCGTTATATGCTGAGAAAAACTAGTCAAAGCACCTTGTACAACTGTCTTTACAACCCTCCCATTAAATAAGTTAGGTAAATCTGCCTCTTGCAGTAACCTGTTCTGACAGAGGCGTCTTTGTTGTCCATTTAATAGATTATTACTGAATATTTACAACTGTGGTTTTATAAACTTGTTCTTTCCTCTCCCACATCCGATCTCTCTTAAAATTTACATTATAAACACTGTTAAGTGTTTGATATATGACTGTAAACTTTTTTTTGTAACTCCAGCTACATTCTATTGCATAGTCAATTTCTTTTCTAGGCAATAGTAGACACGTTCTTTAAGCTGGCTAAAAGTGCTGGTGATGTTTTTGAGGGTCATGCTGTGCTGTCTTTTTTAAGGGAATAGGAAAATAATTTATAAAATTCCAGGTTTTTGCTTTTTTTTTCTCTGGAGGAAGTTTCCTACTTTTTGAGGAATGCAAGATTTCACTTTGGCAAAACAGGAGATCTAAATTGTGTTACACAGTACTGTTTTTGCTTCCAAGTCTACTGAAAAGGCTTTTGTTTTTACTAACTTGTTCTGTGTATCACTTGTTAAATAATGCTGAATGTGATCCTGTGATCCTGTTGGTTTTCTTTCTTTTTTTTTTTTAAACTTGGTTTTTATAATTTGCTCTGCCTCCCAAACAGTGTTGGCCATTAGTATTATTCCTTTATTGCCATAAAGGTTGGAAAGAGCTGTGTAGTCACCAATTTCTGTGAAAAGAGTGTAAACATACTGCTGAATCAGTGCAGCTCAAAACTTGGCACCTTTCGGCGTGGAGGACTGGGATTTCTGGAATCTTGACCTGCAGATTGGATATTGTGTAAGCTTACCGTATGCTCTGCTGAGTAGTGGAGATTCCTTTTTTAGTGTGTTATTTGTCAGATGTTCTCCAGTGCTGAACCAGGAATAATGTAGGTTGCATGCCATCATCCCCAGCTGCTATAAGCACAGATGTTGCACATCATAGATTTAAGGTCCACAAATTGTGTGGTTTTAGTAAAAGTACTCATTAAATGTCTCTGATTATATTTTTGTACCTTTGTTGGACTTTTTACATAAATATTCATGCCTGCACAAATAAAATTTTTTTGTTAAACCATATGTGCCCCCTCTGCTGGACTCCCACAAGTTTGTTCACAGCATGTTGTTATAACTTAGCTGTTTCTAAGACTCCCTACCCCTGCCCTTGAGCTTCTTGTAGGCATGGATGGCACATTTCAATCTTTCTGTTTCCTCAGGGTCTTGAACAACTAAGTGATCATTAAATACTAGATGAATCGCATTTGTTCATTGTTCCACAAAAAAGTACTAATTACCTCCGTATGTATGGTATGAGATTCCAGGAAAAGAATGTTGACAAGTGTGGCCCCTGTGTTCATGGAGCTTTCTGACTAGTGTGGGGAAAAAACACCACTAACAAAAACAACCAAAAAAAATGTTCAAAATGTGATAAATGCTATGAAAGGACTATTGAACTAGAAACAGGTTATAACAGAAGAGGGAAATTGGCAGATTACAAGTGGAAAAGTTACAGTAGCTATAGGAATGTGATCGATATTATAAACTGAATTCCAGGTGATGGGAATTTTTTACAGTTTAAAATTTTTACTAATATTTATGAAAACATATCCTCAGTTAACAAATGAGCTGTGCTACAAAATTATAGGCTTCTTTATAAGCTCGTTGATGGCTTTACATAACATCAGAATAAAAATTCCTTGCCATGATCTATTAACCTCTGCATTGTCTGACTTTGCAAACTTCATTTTATTCTACTCTTTCATCTGGTTTACTACTGTCCAGCCATGGTGATCTCAAAGGCACCTGAACAAGATAAGCTGTTTCTTGCCTCAGGACCTTTTCTTGGACTCTTCCTTCTGCTCTTGAAATGGCCAGTTCCTTTGGTATAAATGCTACCTCTTCATAGACTTCAACCACTTTATCTAAAATGTGCACCCCCAACCATTTTCTGCCTCCACCCTTTTTTTCCTCATAGCACCCATCACAATGTGTAATGTTATTTGCTTGTTTACCAGTTTTTAGTTATTTTCCCATTGGACACAGGAGCTGGGACCATTTCTATCTTGTTTACTGCACTCCAATATTGACTGAATGCATTTGGAACTTGTAATCCATTTTCTCATAAAAATTTACGACTGGTGGCAAGATTGCTAGACTAGCCAGCAATAATTTTCATGTCTTACATTATTTTTTTTAGTTCCTTGTAGTGTAGCAAGAAAAGGACATTTTTTTTTCTTTACCATTTCTGCATAGGCCTGGTTTAGATAAAAATCTCAAGTGACTAAAAATGATTTTTGTAATATTTGTACCTCCTTTCCATATTCCCATCCCACATCCTTTTCCCCTTTCTCTTTATATAGTTTGATCTTCCTATGATAGCCACCTACCCAGTTCTGCTTCCTTGAGATATGCATGCTTTTCATTTGCTGAAATTCACAAGCTCCTGTTTTTTCATTTTCATGAGGTGGTTTTCATGTCATAGCCCCTGAGTCTCAGGTGTGACAGGAGGAAGGAAGAGTGGAGATGAACCTGTGGTAGTGACTTCTGTGACTCTGTATTTGCTGAAAACAAAGTAGCTATCTATATGTCAGGGGCTACTTGTATCTGAATTTATATTTGCAATGGTGTTGCTGATAGCTTTACAGAGACAATGTTGCCAAATTGAAATGGTCAGAAACTCATTGCCTTCTTTTCATGTATGAATTATATAATGGCTATATCTAGTAAGGTTTGCCAAAATGTAGATTTTTCTAACAGAGAAATAAAAGGTTAAAAAAATCTAGGTCATTGGGGGAAAACACTCAGGAGGAAAGTATCACTTTATCATATAGTCCTGCCAAACGCTCAAACTTAAAACCATTAGATCAGTTGTCTGTAGCTGTTTAGTGCCAAAAGCAGGCCAGCACCCTCAATATGTCACCTTTTTTTTTTTAACAATAGAGGAATGGAACACTACAATAATAAAATATAAATTAAGTTGGCTAAACTTTTTATTCCCACTTTAAGTAGAATTCCATAAGAGCTGATCAAGTATAGATTGTAGCTCACCAAATGTGAAAATGCATCATTTAATTTGATCATAGAAAACTTGGCTACCGCAAAGCTATGTATTTTGGTTATCTGTCTGTCATTTGATCTAAAATGATCTTGTAACCGGTTAATTGACATTATATAAATATGGCTTAAAAACAGTTTTAATCCATTGCTTTATGACACAGCTGGGTGAGTGGAAGAATTCTTTGAAATAAACTTTGATTTGCCTTGGTTTGAAAAGTATCTCAATATTTTTATTTCAGAGCACTTTAGTTAAATTACACTGGTGATTCTTTTGAGATTTTTGAAATTTTATTTAAGGCAGCTAATGACTTTAAGTTTTCCTGAACCAGTTAATAACCAGTTATTGATATACATGATTGAGATTTTAGATGCTGCTTTAGATTACTAGTGACATTGAAATTTTGGAATTTGTTAGTTATGGGAATAGACGGAAGAATTCCTGGGCATGTTTTGATACTAGGTCCATTGTTGAAATGACCTAGACCCTGTATCACATTCTGTATTCCCATAGTGCAGCATTTCTGGGAAAGTCATATTGCATTATGGATAGCTTTCTACCAGAAGATCAAAGTACACCTCACTTGGTTCAATGCCACTACCCTTTTAGATCTATTAAGATCATTTCTTTTTTTTTTTTTTTTTCCTAAATCCTCTTATGGCTCCTCTTCCTCCTGCTCACTAACCATGAATTTCCCACAAGGCTCCTTGTGTCCTTTTCTGCTCATACTTAATCCCTTTGAGAACTTTTCTCCTTTTCAGACTTTAACTAGACTTTAGTTGCTAAGTTGATAACTTGAAATTTTCATCTCTTATCGAAATTTGTCATTTGATTTTGTCTAAAACATCTCTATCTAAAAGTTGCATGTATGTGTCTCATCCCCAGAGCCTCACTCCTCCCCACACCAACCCCCAAAGCCAGAATAACAAACCGATTTTTCTTTGTAAGCCTCTCTTTCAACACTAGCACCACTCATCTCTGTTGATGGCTTTTTTCCTATGCTCTTCACCGTCATATCTGATCTCTAAGTAGTTGCTCTTGACTCTTCCTTCCAAATAGAAATTACTTACAGATTAGACTGTCTTTCATATTTCCATTTTTACCACCCTACTCTAGGCCTTCACACTTCAAAACTTTGAGGTCATCATATTAATTTTTAAATGTTCCCAGTGCTTTCTCCATTCTGATGAGTACATATAACTATCCTATTAATCTTGAAAATATACTTGTCATTATCTTCTTACATTGCTTAATAACTTATAATAATCTTGTTATCTCTCATCTTTTCTAAGTTTTATGCACACTTAACTTCAGGGATTAAACCATTCTGCACGTAGACTTTTTTCGTACTACCTCAGTTCATCGGGTCACTGCTAACACATATATACTGTCCTCTTAAAGTTGGTTTTTTTTCTCATTGCGGTTTATCCCCAACTGGTATATCCCTTTACACTAGTAAGTTTTATTTTTTAATTTAGCTTAAACAGAAACCCTGTGTTTAAACCTCATTTACCAGTTGTATGAGCTTGGGCAGGTTAATTAGCCTCTCTGTGCTTAGTTTCATTTTCTGTAAAAATGGGGAAAATTAATATTCCTTACCTTCTAGGGTGTTGTGAGGATTACATGAGCTAATATAGAAAACATACTTAAATTTTTAGTATATTGTAAGTGCTTGATAAATGTTAGCTATTACCAAAAGAAAATCTTAATTTAAGACCCATGCTATTCAACTCATTCCTCTGATATTAATACTGATTTCCTAGTTCTTTGGGTATGCCTGCGGATCTCAGTTTTCATACATGTGAAATGATTAGATCATTTCTAAGATTTCTTGCATTATACTATTGAAGGCAATGTGAGATAGAAAAAAAGATCCCTGATTTTCTGATCCCTGTTTGATATTTATTACTGTTACCAGTTTGATTTTTGTTTTTAATTTACTAACATTGATATAAATAATGGCTGACAACTTTTTTTTTTCAGGTAAAGACCAGCTACAAAAAGCTATAAAAGAAGATAAATTATTCTCTCCAAATAAAAGAAAGCCAAAGCCCATGAGTGGGCATCGGTCAACAAAGAAACGATATGGAGACTCTCAGCCGGAGTCCCCTGTGGGCTTCGGGCACATGAGTGCTCCTGGGTGTGTGTTAAGTAAATTGTTTCAGTTACCTACACCACCATTATCAAGACACCAGTTAAAGCGGCTGGAAGAACACAGATATCAGAGTGCTGGGAAGTCCCTGCTTGAGCCTTTAATGCAAGGGTATTGGGAATGGCTAGTGGGAAGAGTGCCCTCCTGGATTGCCCCTAATCTCATCACCATCATTGGATTGTCAATAAACATCTGCACGACTGTTCTATTAGTCTTCTACTGCCCTACAGCTACAGAGCAGGTAAGAGGAATTTCTTAACAGCACATATGAACGTTTGTTATATACCTGAAACTCTGTAATTGGAATTTCTAGGTCATTTTAGCTAAAGATAAGATAGCCTGACAGCTATTTGTCAACTGTTTTAAAATATCCTATTACACCACTGTTAGTCAAACTCATAACAACAACCTACTTTATACACTATGCTTATGAGAAACCAGAAGTAAAGGGTGGACTCTGATCTTAGTAGATAAATTAATGTTAGCAGGGATTAGCATGTAAAATGTTCCTTTTAAAATCAGTAAACCTCAGTTCTTTACAAAAGAGTTTTGTTTCTTTTCTTTCTTTCTTTTCTTTTTGAATGGTTGGATAAAGTCTTAGCAAGTTTAAAATGATCACAGAGAAAAGTGTGGTAGTTAAAAGCCTGTGGCATGGCCATAAATTAATCTTATCAAAATTATTTTCCTCTCCATTCCTCGGGGAATTGAATATCGCTTTTCCAGTAAACATATGTGGCTGATAGAACTCAGGTATATCTCTGTTATTCTAACATGACAACAGAAGTGTAAGAAAAAGTCAATAGAACGTGTTTTCTGCATATCCTGCAGTGGCTGCCGTTAAGAAAGGGAGGAAGCCTGGGATTGCTACAAAGACTCACCCTGGGCCTTCTAAATACAAGTCTCTACTGCTGTTCCCTTTTTACCCTGTGTACTCATTACTTAAAACCAAAACTGAAACTAGAACCATTCATCAGAATGGGATAATTGATGTTTATGTTTTGGGTTTAAAATTTTCCTTGTCAAAAATAAACTAAGGTAGTTAGGTAGATGAAGAGAATCAGAAACATTTGTTGTGCCCGTGTTAATCAGAATGACCAGTAGTAACGGAACCCAAGAAGATAGGTGATAACCCTCAACTGAAGGGGTCAAAAGTGATCCTGAACCATATGTCATAATGGCCACAACATTCCTTGTCTTGTTTTAAGCTTGAAGTAACAATTTTTTTAAAGTAATCTTTTCAGATGATTTGTTAAAATTGTCCCCATTTAACCCTCTGTCTTCTGTTGTCATCAATTCCTAGTTACTTAGTTGGTTTTTCTTCCTCCCAGATGCTCATCTCCCCCTCATTCTTGAATAACTTCAGTTCCTCTTGTATCTTACAAATCTAGTCCATACAGATCATATGGATATATTTCTGGTTTTTCTTCATTTTCTCAACTATCTTGGAAACTTAAAAAACAAAAGCCAGTATGATTGCTTAACTATTGTTGGGTTAGTTTCCCAGGATAGGCACCAAAGAGTGATATAGGACAGGGCAGGATGGATGAGGGTACTGGGACATGACCTGCTTGCTGGGGGCAGGGTAACGCCCTGTTCTGGGAACCTGTATGCCTGGGGCACAGAGGAGGCCCAGGCCGGTCCATCAGATGGTTTCCAACGGGGTATTCGGGAAGCAATCTCTATTCTGATCCAGATCTAGATGATGGGTCCTGCATCCGTTAGGCAGCAGTCATGTCTGCAATAGTCTCCTCCACAAATACCAGGGGTGCCAAAAAAATGTACACAAGTGGACACTTTGTAAAACGTTGCTCAAGCAGTAGTTTGCCGTAATCAGAAGTGTCTGGACGCTGATGGGAACCACTTTGAGCACCTCTTGTAATTGCAGAAGTCAAACGTGACTTGTATTCATCTTTTGTTTTCAGTACATATTATTACAATTTTAATACAGTTTTCCTTTCTTAAAATGAGTATACATTTTTTTGGCACCGTCTGTTGTACTTGGATTTTTTTTGTGTGTGTGTGGTTGGGGAAAGTTGGGTGACGCTTTATGCTTTATTGCTTTAGGCCATGAAGGTTGGGGGTTGGGGGCAGTGCTCAGGAGCTCTTGTTGGAGTGAGTCCGCTTCCTTTTCAGGCTTCTGGCTGTGCAGGAAGGCTCTGGCTCTGCAGGAAGGCTCTGGCTCTGCGGATGGCAGCCACGCGCAGGTCTGGGCGGTACTTATTCTTGCGGATCATGTGCCTGGCGTTCTTGTTCATGGTGGTCCGCACATAGGAGGTGGCCAGCTTTTGCTGGCCAGATCTCCGCTTCATGACAACCACCACACCTTTGCCTTCCCCAACTGGCTCCACGCCTGCTGTCTTTCGGTAAATCAGCTGGTTGTAGTGGAAGGAGTTGCGGGCCCGCAGATTATTGGGCTCGGTGCTGTACGTCTGCTTGTTCCTTTCCATCAGGAAGCTGGGGCCATTGCGCATGACCAGCCATTGCAGATGCCTGGACATGGCGACAGCTTCTCTCGCTGCAGCAGCCGGAGACAGAAAGAGCTGTCCTTGGATTCTTTATTACATGTCCTTTGAGCTGTTTTACCTGTGGCTTACTTGAGGACCTAATAGCTGCTTCCAGAGGAATTTGGTCTAGCTCTCACACATCCTTAGAGATACAGAAGAATAACAGGGAAGTGGGTTGATTCTCCTACAAGCCTTCCAATAGTCCTAAACTAGCTCCAAGGATGAGTATCAGGGATGAGCGCAGGTTTAAAGGTAGCTCAGCCACTAACAGTCATTTTCTAAACACCCAGAGTGTACCAGGCACCATGTTCCCCTATAGTACTTTTCAGCCTTATTCTTAAGTATGTACTTTGGAATTATTGAGTAACTCTAGAAGTAGTTAAATCTTTGGGAAAATTGCCAGCATAGGAACTACTCTGATGACAGAACTTTTCAGAATTGCTGCTGGGAGGAAACAGGTAGGCAGAGCCACTGTCTGGTGCTCTGCACTAATGTTCAACAAAGGCTATACCTGGGTGCATTGGGTGCATTTATAGCTGCACAGTAGAAACCCTTGTTAGGCTTAGATCGGAATGTATTAAAGTAGGCCATGGCTGTTTTTCATGACCTGCCTTTTTATCTCTGTGATCATTGGTAAATTATGTGTAAAGTCTCCAAGTCACATTTTATCTATCCTTTTAGTACCTTATTTTAGAGTATTTTGAGGATTAAGAAGATCATGCATTCAAAGTGCCTAGCGTATAATGCTTAATGAATGGTAGATGGTTATTTCATTAGTCAGAAAGATAAAGTATATAACCTGGTTTTCCACAACCCACTCCCATTCCAGATTTCTTCTAATAATACATTATATATGGAATCAACAAATTCATCTATTTTTTCTTATATTTTTTAATCAGTGTTTTGAAGTCAAAGGATTACATGAATTTATTGCTCAGTAAAATTCTCATTCATTATAGCTCTTAATTCTTTTGGGGCCTTATACCAGTGGGTGAGCATTAAATTTCATATCTACAGGTATTATGAATTTTCTGGGTTTTTTTTTTAAGATTTTTATTGGGGAATTGGGGGAAGGGGAACAGACAAGTTGCTGTTGTTTTGTTCTTCAGTCTAGTTGTGGAGGACGTTGCTTCACTGGCCCAAGTTGGCACCATCATTGCGCTCTTTCCGGGCAAGGCAGATCAGTCGCCGGCTTCTGGACGGCCGCTCACTGAGGCTGTTGGCCAGTCACGCTGGCTGCTGTCTACACACGGTAGCCCATGGCAACCCACTGCCACAGGGGCTGCAGCCCACGCCGTTGCAGGCGACTCATGGCAGCCCAGCTCCAGGTTGAGCTGTTGTTCAGCATCTTAGCTGTGGAGGGCAGTGTCACTGGCCCTCATATGTGGGATCCGAACCGGGGCCCTCTGGCGTCCCAAGCCAGTGCTTAACCAACGTGCCACTCGGCCGGCCCCCGTATTTTTTTTAAGTTACTAGTTTTTAAAAATAATTTACAGGGCCAGCTGAGTGGCACGTTGGTTAAGAGCTGGCTTGGGACGCCAGCTATGAGCAGCAGGGCCCCAGTTCGGATCCCACATGAGGGCCAGTGACACTGCCCTCTACAGCTAAGATGATGAACAACAGGACAGCAACTTGTCTGTTCCCCTTCCCTGATTCCCCAATGCTGTGCCCCTCTTCCAATTCCCCAATCTAAAAAAAAAAAAAAAAATACATTACAGCTTCAGATATCAATCTCTGGAAAAAAAGAATGTCACTATTATAATGGTTTAAGCTGGGTTTACCTTCTTTTTATTAGAAAAAAATAAACTTTCCAGTAGATAAGAAAGGAAAACGAGTCATTTTTCAACCTCCTAAGGTAGAAATGTATATCAAAATATCCTCTTGATCCATTTCCATTACTAAATATTTAAACCTATTTTATACACAGGAAAACCAGTACTGAGCTATATGCTATTACCGATAAGAACTCTATCAGGTTTAAATATAACTTTTTGGAATGTGATTAAGTGTGTTTTGTTTTAATGCTCATTTGTTTTTGTTTTTATATTGCTAAATTTAATGCTTTTGATTTAACTCAGTAAAAAACTTGTTAGATTTCTTTAAACTATAGAAAATGGGAAGATAATTAAAATGGTACATTGCATAATCTCATTATCCAGTTAACTCCTTTTAACATTAAAAAGGAAGGGGAAAATTACATAGTTAGAAATATTCACACAGAAAGGTGTAAAACAAAAGTAAAATCTTTCCTTTTTTACCTAACTTTCCTTCTTACCCCTCCTTCCAGTTCAGTTCCTCTCCTCATACATAACGTTTAACAATTTTTTGTTGTATTCTCCTAGGAAAACAAATATATCACTCTTGTATCAGCATATTTGAATGTGTATGTAAATCTCTCAGTTCTTTTTCAAAAGCTCAGTAAAACCTTATGTTCCTTAGAATTTTTCACCTGAGTTGACTCACATAACAACATCTCTGCAAGATTTTGCAAGTTAGTTAATTGCCAGATTGTGATAAGATTATTTGCTTATGCCAGTTCATCCCCACCCAATTATCAGGGTGTAATAATGGTTTCCTGACTGATAGATGAGTTCCTTCATTCATTTAGTGTACCTCCAGGCTCCTAACCCAGCTGACGCCATACTCATTCCTGAATGAGAAAGCTACTTCTTAAAACACCCCTGAGATTGTGAAATAATGGGAACAAGGAAGAAATGTATAAATATTAGTGTTTTACAGATTCACAGGAAGAAAATAACTCAAAGACAAGGCTCTATGCTCTATTTTTTATATTGGGTTGTCGGAAAAATCATGACATTTTTTCTACGTTTTTCATTGCAAAAATGCATCATGACTTTTCCGACAACCCAATATATATAATTACTATCTTGCTGTTTTATAGGATTAACTGTATACTAATAGTTGAAGTTGTCTTTGTTCCAGAGGAACACTTTGCCCCATTAAAGCCCTAAGTTTAGACCCCAAGAAGTCCCTAGTTTTCTAGTTCCCTAAAGCCGTACTACTTGATAGGAATTTCTGTGATGATGGTAGTGTTATGTCTGTGTTATCCAATATGGTAGCCATAGCCACATGTGGCTGTTGAGTACTTGAAATGTGTGTAGTGCAACTGAGGATCTGAATTTTTAGTTTACTTAATTTCAATGAATTTAAACTAAAATAGGCACATATGACTAATATGCTACAGTATAGCACAGCCCTGCTGTAGAGTTACTGGATTCCTTAAGGAGCAAGGAGCAGTAGACCCAGAGTCTAGAAGATGGTGTTCCTGGTCACACAAGATTAATCACTCAGCCCAGCGTGCTTGCATGTAAACTGGTTACATAACCACAGGTACTGCTTTCTGGGTTTGTAAGCCTGGCTTGGGGGAGGTATATACCTAGTCCTTTTACAGCCTCAGTGTTCTAAAATAGGAGATTCAAAGAAAATATTTAAGAGAAGAGTCTTACCATTATTTTTTACTTTTTAAAGATTTTATTGGGGAATTGGGGGAGGGGAACAGCGTTGGGGAATCAGAGAAGGGGAACTGCCAAGTTGCTGTCCTTTTATTCTTCAGTCTAGTTGTGGAGGACGCCGCTTCACTGGCTCATGTTGGTATTGTGATCATTGCATTCTTTCCCGGCTGAGGCAGTCGGTCTCTGGACGGTGGTTCATGGCAGCTCACGCAGGCTGCCGGCCACTTATGGTAGCTCATGGCAGGCCACTGCAGCCCCACTGCAACCTATGCCATCACTGGACTCAACGGCAGCCCAGCTCCAGGTCGAGCTATTGTTCACCATTTTAGCTGTAAGGGTGCAGCATCACTGGCCTATGTGGGATCCAAACCGGCAGCCCTACTGCTGTGAGCTCGCGCTCTCAAGCCAACTCTTAACCAATGATCCATTCAGCTGGTCTGAGCCTTACCTTTAATAACTGGGAACTAAAGAGATCTCTATCAGAGAGAAACCTCTTTACAATGCAGAATATACTGAATATTATTTGCAGCTCTAAATAGTTTTAATTTGCAGCTCTGAGCATTTAATACAAGTTTAAGAGGGCAGCTGGTTAGCCAGTTGGTTAGAGCGTAGTGCTCACAATACTAAAGTTGCCAGTTCGCTCCCCACATGGGCCACTGAGCTGTGCCCTCCACAACTAGATTAAAACAACTACTTGACTTGGAGCTGATGGGTCCTGGAAAAACACACTGTTCTCCAATAAAAAAAAAAATACAAGTTTAACTTGATAACCAGTACCTGAGGAAAATATCTTGTGAATATAATAATTTTTCATGGCCTGGACATAGGGAAATACTGAAAAGTGATACAAAACACTCCTCTTTATTCTTAAAGAGAACAAACCAAATAGAAACTTTCCTTTTTTAATGTACAACTTTTAAATTCAATATTAGTGATTTAATTTCTGTCTGGAAGAAAATCTATTCCCTGAAAATGTGACCATAAGTATTGGAAAAATATTGTTCTAAGCACTCTGTGTACATGATCGTTATTTTCCTAGTGTTGTTCCAGTGTGTTTAAAAGTAAGTTACATGCTCAAATAAATTTGGAAGATGGCAACATATTGTGTCCTCTTTCTTGAATATTCACAATATGCATTAGCAATATTAAGGGCTAGAAGAAGTCCTGTAGAGAAATCTGTTTAACATTGTTTAACCCAGTGTTTCCATGAATGTAGCATGGAAATTTTTTTTCACGTAATACCTATAAACGCCTTGAAAGGTAAAATTTGGCGAAAAGTGTACTAGATTATTCACTCATTGATTCCTAGAGTCTTAATGTTAGAAGAAATCTTATGGGAGGCAACTGTGAAGTGAAGTGGTTATCCAGCATCTGCTTGAGAAGCCCTACTAAGGATTTCAATTCTGTTACAATTCGGATTGTTTCAAAACGTTTTTCGTTACGTAGCACTTGGATCTTCTCTCCTATAGCTTCCAGCCAGTAGTACCACTCTGGAGAATGAAGATAAAATACCTGCAAGAAAAAAAATATTAACCAAGCATAGTAGCTGGTATGTCTTAATACTATTATTTTATTTCACAGGCACCTCTGTGGGCATATATTGCTTGTGCATGTGGCCTTTTCATTTACCAGTCTTTGGACGCTATAGATGGGAAACAGGCAAGAAGAACCAATAGCAGTTCTCCTTTGGGAGAACTTTTTGATCATGGTTGTGATTCACTATCAACAGGTATTGATTTTTTTCATGTTAATGATTAATAGTAATAAAAGGAATGTGATAAACAGTGTTAGAATAAATAAGAGGTTTATGGTGTTTTAATAGCTATCAGAATAAGAGATTTTGTATTAAGTTTTAGTATTTTCAAAACACTAAATCTGGTTAATCTTTGTTCATTATAGGCTGTATTGGGAAATTTAAATTTTATGTTAATTTCTACTTGTTATATTTTTAACTCTGAATATAATTGTTTTGGGGACCTTTTATTTTTAAAGTCTTAGGGCATAATTGTCATCATCAAAAATCTCATAAGGGGCCGGCCGAGTGGCACAATGGTTAAGAGCTTGGGATGCCAGAGGGCCCTGGTTCGGATCCCACATATGAGGGCCAATGACACTGCCCTCTACAGCTAAGATGCTGAACAACAGCTCAGCCTGGAGCTGGGCTGCCGTGAGTCGCCGGGCGACGTAGTAGGCTACAGCCCCTGTGGCAGTGGGTTGCCATGGGCTACCGTGTGTAGCCAGCAGCCACAGTGAGCGGCCGTCCAGAAGCCGGCGACTGATCTGCCTCGCCTGGGAAGAGCGCAGTGATGGTGCCAACTTGGGCCAGTGAAGCAACGTCCTCCACAACTAGACTGAAGAACAAAACAACAGCAACTTGTCTGTTCCCCTTCCCCCAATTCCCCAGCACTGTTCCCATCCCTCCAATGCCCCAATAAAAATCTTTAAAAAAAAGAAAAATCTCATAAGTTATAGATGAGAATACAATAGTGGGAGACTAGGAAATTCCTAGTCTTCAGTTGATTTCTTGTCATTTGGCATAACATTTAAGGTATTTTAACACATTGTTTGTGGGAAACGAGTAAACTCGTCATAGCGCTTTTTATACCAAAGCGTGGGAGACGAGTTAACTCAGGTATAGAGACCTCTTCGTTACGACGCAATTTGGCGGGAAAATGCCCACTTACAAAGTGTTAAAAGAAACAAACAAAACCCTTGATAGTAATACCTCTTGAACTCAGATTTGCAGATGTAGGTGCATGTTAAAGTTATAGTTTCAGTGTATCCTGACATCAGGAGGAGAAGGAATAGCTAAGATCTTATAAAAACTTTTAAGATGCAGAAAAACTCAAAACTTCCACTGACAAAGGCTAGTTTGGCATCTCAAAAGGCTGTTTTAATTTAATTAGGCAACAATGGAATGATAGGTATCCTATTTTTTATTTTAAGTGATAGTCATTTTTGTGCTATAGAATTCCAAACTTTTATAGAAAGTATTTTTTCTATGTGTGTCACCCATAATATCTGCTAAATAAGAAGAGACAGCTATCAATCTGAAGCAAGTAGGTTCCTTTGAATTATCTAGGCCTATTTATTTTTCTTTTCTTTTTTTTTTTAAGATTTTATTGGGGAGTTGGGGAAGGGGAACAGCCAAGCTGTTGCCCTTCAATCTTAGTTGTGGAGGGCGCAGCTAGCTCAGCTCCAAGTCCAGTTGCCATCCGGCCACCTGTCAGCAGCTGAGCACAGCTCAGCTCAAGGTGCCGGCCGTGTTCAGTCTTAGTTGCGGGTGAGTGTAGCCTAGCATCCCATGCGGGAGTCGAACCGGCAACCTTATTGTTAGGAACATGTGCTCTCACCAGCTGAGCCATCCTGCCACCTGTTGGCAGCTCAGCTCGGGTGCAGCTCACTGGCCCATGTGGGAATCCAACCGGGGGCCCTGTTGCTCAGAGCTTGCGCTCTTAACCAACTGAGCACACTGGCCTATCTAGGCCTTTTGTTTTTCTTTCTTTTTTTTTTTTTTAAAGATTTTTTTATTGGGGGAATTGGGGAAGGGGAACAGACAAGTTGCTGTCCTTTTGTTCTTCAGTCTAGTTGTGGAGGACGCCGCTTCACCGGCCTATGTTGGTATTATCATTGCGCTCTTTCTGGCTGAGGCAGATCGGTCGCCGGGCATTGGACGGCCGCTCATGGCGGTTCACGCTGCCAGCTGCTCACGCTGGCTGCCGGCCACTCATGGTAGCTTACGGCAGCCCCGCTGCAGCCTACGCTGTCGCCAGCTACTCACAGCAGCCCAGCTCCAGGTGGAGCTGTTGTTCACCATCTTAGCTGTAGAGGGCGCAGCGTCACTGGCCCTCATGCTCAGAGCTCATGCTCCCAAGCGAACTCTTAACCAATGCGCTGCTTGGCCGGCCCTGTTTTCCTTTCTTTTTTATTCTGCCTTGTAATTTTTTACTGCTCATTATTACACTGTAACTAAATTCGGAGAATACTCAAAAAAAGTGCTCAAGTATTTTAGTTGCCTTCAAGAACTTTGTTCCATTATGTGGTATAGTGAAAGAAGAGATTGAAATTATGGGGTAAAATATAATGTAAAAGATTATATTTTACTTTCCTGTTACCATAGATAACTGAGAAAAGATTGTGCATTTACAGCATACCTTCTTTTTGCCTCATTTAAAATCGTTTCTATCTCAATGCTTGTTAAACAGATTGTTCGATTTTCACTGTGATCTGTCTTTTGCAGTTTTTGTGGTTCTTGGAACTTGTATTGCGGTACAACTGGGAACAAACCCTGATTGGATGTTTTTTTGTTGTTTTGCTGGGACCTTCATGTTCTATTGTGCACACTGGCAAACATATGTTTCTGGAACATTGCGATTTGGAATGTAAGTAACACTTACTCAAGATTTTGTTTTCTCTTTCAAATATGGAGAATGTTGCTTTTAGGTATTTGAGTATTAAGAATTGATCAAACCACAAAATTAGCTTAGTAAATAAAAGAAGTTGAAAACCCTCATTACTATAGCTATTACCTAATGGTCTCGATCACTTGTCCTTCTATCACACTTTTTTTTTTTTTAAAGGTTTTTATCGGGGTATTGGGGGGATGAGAACAGCGGTGGGGAATTGGGGGAAGGGGAACAGACAAGTTGCTGTCGTTTTGTTCTTCAGTCTAGTTGTGGAGGACGTTGCTTCACTGGCCCAAGTTGGCACC
>NW_017731931.1:1165628-1208554 GCF_001890085.2 Hipposideros armiger
ATTTTTATTTATTTGTTTATTTAAGATTTTTTATTGGGGTACTGGGGGAAGGGAACAGCATTGGGGAGTCGGGGAAGGGGAACAGACAAGTTGCTGTCCTTTTGTTCTTCAGTCTAATTGTGGAGGACGTCGCTTCACTGGCCCATGTTGGTATTATCATTGCGCTCTTTCTGGGTGAGGCAGTCGCTCGCCGGCCATTGGATGGCCGGCCACTCACAGCGGCTCACGTACCAACCAGTATTTTTAAAGTAATGTGAAAAGCAGTAGCCCCTCCTCACTCATACACACTTGTGTTTCCATCAGGCAAATTTACTTTTCTTTTTCTTATTGTTATTCAATTTAACTCTGTTTTATTTTGTCATATTAAAATTCATTTTCAGGAAAGAAAAGATAAGTTTATGAGAGCAAAGAGTAGCTCTCATCTCTAAATACCATAGCTTAATTAGATTTTATTCTTTTCACATTGTTTTATTTATGAATCAACAAAAATCTAAGCTCTCGATAATTCAGTAACATGAGCACATCACATAGATTATTACTGCCAACAAAATACCAAAGAATTAAATAAATCATCCTTCCAGACTTCAAAATGAATAGTTCCAACCTGGTGATCAGTACTTTTCCCTAAATATTAATGAGTAAATCAGTCTTGGAACAGGTTAAGGATCATCAAATGGTGTTTAATTGTCACAGATTCTATTTACATTACTCAAGTTTGTCTTTTATTTTTTTTATGGTGTAGGATTAAAAGAGAAAAAAACTTGAAAAAAAAGACTGAATACTTCATGAAATGTCAAAGTAAAAAATCTCTGATGGCAAATGGTAGGAAACACCTTAACCTAGTCTCTAATTAAGGTGAATTATTAATGGAGTTAAAAATTTTAGAGCCCTAATAAACTTGGTTTTCTTGGCTTTGAAAAAGCCAGAATGCGTAGCAATTCAAATGTTCCCTACAAGTTCCGTTCAGATGATTTTTCCTAAACCTACTTAAGTATAATAGGATTTAGGATGTTCTTAATTTATGACAGTAACTGAATAGTTATTAATACTTGTGATGTTAACTAAGGGACTTATCTCAGAGTAATTTGAAAATAAAGGTGCTTAGAGAACATATTTAAGGCCCATTTTAAGGTGTTATGCTGATTATAAGTGACAATAGTGAACATGAGCATCCAATTGAAAGTTATATACCTGAGTATTCATCAGCAGTTTATAAAATGACCAACGTTCAGGAAATATTGAAGATTTCTAACATTTTTTAAAAAGCAGGAATTGAAAATACTATGTGCAGATGTTCTTCCTCAGTATTGTTTTTGTAGCCTTTACTTCATCTCCATAATATTTTCAAAGTTTTTTTCTGCATTAAGCAAAACCACAAAATATAATAGACTTCTAAGATCACTTGGTTTTCCCTAATTCAGTTTTAATTTTTAGTTATGTTACTGTTTTCAAAGATAGAATTCGTAATACCTGGATTTCACAGAGTTTTTGTTTCTTTGGTTATTATCTCAGAGATAGCTTTCAGGCTCTTGCTTTGAAGGCTTATTGATCATCTAGCCCTAATTTATTCTTTTTTCCCTTTCAAGTAAATCAGCACCAACCATATGGTGTGGGAACTGAAGGAAGGAAAGAGAAAACCATGGAAGCAGTGGAAGAGTAAATAGATGGTGTTTTGTAGGAGTGATTTGCTGTCACAGCTTTCTATTTGCCAGGCTTAGAATTCCCCTGGTGGTGTGTTCTTTTGGTGAAATAGGGTCTTGCAGAACTACAAGCCGTTCCATACTGATAGACCATAAGATGCCTGTGTGGGAGTGGCAGGAGATAGGTCGGTGACAATCCAGAAAATCCAGGGCATCTGTGTCCTCCCGAAAATTTGGGCTTTTATCCTGAATCTGTAGGGAACCTTTGCAGGACCTAGAACAGGGAAATGACAGAAGTACCTTTCAGAAAGGTTAGTCTGACAACATTTTGGAGAGCGAATTGGAGTGGGCTGTGACAGAAGTAAAGAGACCCCTTAGGAGGCATCAGCATAATTAATGTGAGGAATGATGAAATGTGAACTGTAGCACAGTGACAGTGCTATTAAAGAGACAGGGATAGGTTGGAGAGGGACTTAAGAGGTTGAAACTATGGTACATGGTCTCTATTTGGATATGGAGAATGAATGAGAGAGCAGAGACTGGAATGCCTCCCAGTTCCCCTCCTTAGGTGGTTGGATGGAAGGTGAGAAAAGCACTACAGGAAGAGGAACCCATTTGAAGGGAGAATTCTATCTAAAACTTGTACGCGTATGTGAGGGATTTTAAGATAGCCAGGCAGAATGAGAAAAGCAGAAAACATAGAGAGCAAGCCTAGAAAGAAGCCCATTAAAATTATTGAACTGCCAGAGTAGGAGGAGGCATAATGGAATGAAAAGCCAGAAGAGGGATAAATTTCAAAAGATAATACTGAACGCTGCCAAGACTCAAAATGAGGGCAGAAAATTGTACGTTGAATTTGGCAGTAGGAGGCCCTCAGAGTGGTTTCTCTCGAGTGGTGGGGTTGCAGCCAAATTCTATGGGGTAAAAAGTGGATGGAATAAATAAGCACACAGCACAGGTTACTTACAAAATGTGTGGCTGTGATGGGAAGGAGCGAGGCATCGGTTAGAGGAGAGAACATGGACTTGAATGAGGGTTTTGTATTTCGAGCATACAACAGAAATTGACTAGAGAAGAGATTGAAGACATCTGGGGGAAAAATAGTGGGAGGAAAGAGGGGATGATTTATGGAGCGAGACTGCTAAAAATGCAGTAATAAAAGAGCTTAGGGTAATAGGCAGGGGAGACTTGATAGACAGACCCTCTCCCACGGAGACTAGCGCTACCTTATAAAGGTGTGAAAAAACAGAAATACTGAGGCCAGTTTGCATTTAACATCTCAATTTAAATTAAGTACGTATTAGTATTATGAGGGATTGGTTTTGATTTGGAAAATTGTATACAATTTTCTGAAATCCTACATTCACATTAAAACAACACTGAATTTATTTTTTTAATTAAAAGCAAGCTATAACAGTCATAGAAATATGCTGCAAGAGCTTTACATTTAAGGCGATGTTTATCAAAATACCAATTTAATGGAGGCATATGAAGTAATATCGATATTCCTAAAGAAGTGTTAAAAATGCCATTTTGGATTTGACGTAGTTTTCAAGATCAGATAGAATAGGCACATGTTTAATTGGGTAAATATTGAAGTAAAGTTGTATGCGTGGAGGGGAGGAGAAAGCCCCAATTTTATTTTGTTTAATTAGGAAAGAACAAGGTCAATTCTCAAATGTAATTTGAGTAAAGAAATTTTTAAAAATCTTTTTCTTACTGAAAAGAAAGAGAAAGCAACCTTAGACACCTTAGGAATTTTAAAACATTTTAATTGTTTTATTTTGATGTTTGCACACATGAGTGAAAAAAATCGTGAGGATTTCTTTTTTTATATAAAATAAATTCATGTATGTTAAATGACCTTATAAAATAGTATATTTGCCAAATAAGAAATTTTACTTTTTTTTTCTTAGTCTCCTAATGTCAGTATTTTTAGTTGCTCTTAAATTTGCTCTTAGTATCTTGAACAAAAATAGGCATAGTAATTTAATTAACCCATAACTAATTGATTTCCATTCTAAGCCAGGTATTATGAGAAAGCCAATGCGATTTGGATACATCCTCCCTGAAATTATGAGTTATGTCTTCTAGCACTTTGCTCTGATCACAACTGAAAGCTGCCTTACGCAGAGAATATTAGTACCTGTCACATCTAGACTGACCTGTGCCCTGGCAGTGCTGCTGCACTGAGCAACCAGAGCTCTGATGGAGATGAGTGCTGCTCATTGGGACCCTGCCTGATCCAGCTTAGCCCTTTAGGGTTTTTATTCGCCTGGACATGAAAGACTGGGCAGGCAAATGGGCTTTAGAGGCTAGAACTTTGTAGAAGGATTGGGTCAGTGAAGCAGATAAGAATTATGAGTTGAAGCTCATTTGTAAGCACTTGTAAAGTAGTCCTTTAAATGTTTATGGATTATATTAAGTGGAAGAGCTCACATTTCCTCTTTTAAGGCCTAAACCTTCCGTATCTAGGTATTTTTATGTATATAACTTCTAGATGTCTGTATAGAATCATTTTAATAAATGCTCAGAAACCCTAAACAACTTCTAATAAACTATATTTATACAAAACTTGGGCCTTAGAAAAATCTTGCACAATATGAAAAACAGAGCTCTTACTTAAATTATCACTTCAGAAAAAGAATACTCTAAAGTTATCTTTTCAGGAGGAAAAAAAGAAAGAAATGATATTAAATTGAACTCAGGCCAGCATATCTTGCCTCAAGTGTTATCTTCAAATTATCTTTCTGTGTATTAGCTTGGTCAAGGTCCATAACTTTCATGGCCTCATTTCCCTAATGGGTAAAATAGAGTTTTAGATTAGGTGATGTCTAAGGTTCCTTCTGTGAGTCAATTAATTTTACAGACGTTACTTCTAGTGTACTTATTATTTTATAACTATGGCAGGCAGAGTATTTATCTTCACTTTATTACATTTTTCAAGTCATGCTTCTAAGGTTTCACATTTGCATTAGCTAAAAACCCTGCCACCAACCATTTAGTTTTATGTAAGTAAATAACTGCCTGACTTTTTTTTTTCTTTTCTGTAGTTGAATGAAAAAGGTTAATAGTCTATGTGTTCTACTGGTTGGTAGTCTGAGAAATCCGGTTCAGCTTGTTATCCAAGATAACCTCTAAAGAATAAGTATTCAAAGATCTCGTAGTAATTAAAAACTGTTGCCTGTTAATGTATAATCAATCCACTTTCTGTGGATTAGGAATGAGGAAACTTCCTGTTGAAAGCCTATATAGAATCTGCATACCTATAAATGTTTAAGACTTATCACATGAATTATTAAACACCAGAGATTTTCCTTTTAGTTACTATTTTCCTGTGTAGTTTTTTCTCAGCGATGATTCATTCCTTTGGACTCTGCCCATTTTAATTTTATCAAATTATTATAGATACTATCCTGAAAGAACTGTTTGTATTAATGTAAAACCTAGAGTGCAGTTTGGACTCTGAGATCATCAGGTAAAATTGTGGACCTCTTTCTATCATTAGCGTTCCTCAGTGCTTAATTTTGATTATGTCAGTTTTATTTAAAGCCTGTTCTAAACCTCTAATCTTTTTTTTTGTCACCATCTGTGTTCCAAAACTTTCTTAATGATTGAATTGGATGTTTTACTTATTTTTACCACTAATAAACTAATCCAATATAGTAGAGCATTATAATGCTGGTGTGGCATTAAGGGAAGAGAAAAAAGGAAATGGGATAAGACTCTGGACTAGAGAGATTATCAGGAAATGGGACAACGAAACGGCCAATTAGATTTTTGCTCTAAACATATCCAAAAAAGTCACACTTCCCCATTTGTGCTTTCCACATACATGTGCTAATGTTATTGAGATAGCAGAGGATGATGAGGTGCATGACGAGGTGTGGGCAGTGAGTGAAAAGGTTCGAGATTTTAATGGTTTTTCAAACACATAGAAGACTGTACATTGGGGCTTCTGGGAAGTGTTCCTATCTGCAGGGCAGTCTGGATAGGTTCTGGCACTGAAGGGACCCGTATCACACACACAGTGTGATTATTTGACAAATACTTTTCACCATTCCTGGGTAATTGAGAATTGACTGTATTTTTAGTTCTAGTGTTTCCGGCTGCCAATTTACAAGTCATTTATTTAGTGTATTACAGTTTTCATTTTTAAGCTTTTGTACCATTTTGATTTGGGTAAGAAATATACATGTATGCATAAGATAGTGTTCATATTGTGTAAATTGTATCATTGAATCTTTAGCTGTCTTTATAAGAAGAATGCTACCTTTTAAACCTATATATTTTTTGGGGGGGTGCCAAAAAAATGTATACAAGTGGACACTTTTTGTCAACGTTGCTCAAGCAGTAGTTCGCTGTAATCAGAAGTGTCTGGATGCTGATGGTAACCACTTTGAGCACCTCTTGTAATTGCAGAAGTCGACCGTGACTTGTATTCATCTTTTGTTACCTATATTTATTATTATAATTTTAATACAGTTTTCCTTTCTTAAAATGTGTAGACATTTTTTGGGCATCCTCTGTATTTTTGTTACCTGTTTTAGTAGGGCTCTTTAGCTAAAGCTCTGAGTAAAGTTATTTTGAAATGTTTGTTTCCTTATGCATAGATTCGATGTTACAGAGTCCCAGATCCTAATTATAATAAGCCAGCTTCTCACAGGAACCCTGGGACCTTGGTTCTGGAACGTCACGGTAACTGCTAGAATATTAATGCTGTCCACTGAACAATGGTGTGAACTCAAGACAGCACCTTTGTCATGCACAGAGTAATTAAAAATCAAACAATCAAAAGTCTTCCTGGTGGTATTTCACAGACAAATAGGTTATTAGAAAAATAATTTTAATATATAATAGGGCAATAAAAATCCACCCTATTAACCAAAAAATTTTGAAAAATAATATTTCTGGTGATTTGATGCTAAAAAACAGTGCTCCCATTTACTGTACTGTACCTAATATCATTTTTATTCTATGTAATATTTTTAAAACAAACACCTTTCCACCATTAAATAGAATTTTTTTGGTATTTATATTTTAAAAACAATAAAGCAAGCAGAGTTTTCCTTAGGTCAGTTGAGAGGACTTTTTATAGTAATGTAGGAAAGATTCTGTTTATTCTGTTAACTTCTTCAGCATATCCTTTAAGCAATGTAGTACTAGTTCTTTTGCTTCTATTTTCAATGATCTTGGTTTTTAAGAAAATTATTGCTAGAAGCTATTCTCACTTCTGTTTGTTTTGTTTACTGTTTTTCACTCTTAGCTGTACTTTTAAAACTAAGTATCCTTTGCTTTCATGTTACTGTAGTCATCTTTTGAATACTGTCCTTTTTCAGGTTTGTTTGTTTGTGTTTAGTAAACATACATTTCCTTAACACTGAGTAATATTCTTATATTAGAAGTATAATTTTGACCTTCTGACTCATTAGGAAATGTTTTCTCAATAGAATAGCCCAGAATCCTTCACACTTTTCTTGTAAATAAACCTTTTCATACTAAAAAGGTTTATTTACAAGAAAAATAGAACCTAAATTCTGTTAATTTTGCAGGTCAGGGAGTGTTGGGGAACTGTTTATATGGACACCTAACAGATCATTCTAGCAATCCAAGGCTACATTAGGTTTCCTACATTGAGTCCCCATGCCCCCAAATGCTACAATAATGTGACACAAATAGTGAGTCTCTGGTAGCAGAGTTCTTTCTGAACGGTCTTGCAGCATCGTAAATCCAGTTATTCAATGGCAGTGATGATGACTTTGGGGACAAATTAATAGTGAAGGATATTCTACATCTTTTTATCCAAATAAACTTGGAATGTGGAGAATACTGAGAATACTATAGGCATCTTTTAGGAGCAAAACTAAAGCCATTTTCAGTTGCATTTACATTGTATTTATATGATTATTTGTGGAATTCCTTTCTAGGGTAGAAAAATATGCATAGTTCAGGACGAGTCATTCTTTAGCACGTCTTTACTGTTAACCTGTCTTCTGGTACTTGCTCCAAAGACCTAAAGCTTTATGCTCACTGCAGTTGTCTAGATTTATAATTTTTGATAGCTCATGTATTATTAATTATAGATTCACCAAAGGTCCTTTGCTCCAATATTCTTAATGAAATTAATAGGAGATTGACTGTATTATTTACTTTCACCTTGTTTGTCTATGATAGCAAGCACCCTGTATTTACAGAGCCCTTCCTACTAAAATGTTTCTAGAAACTAATGCATTTTAATTTTAACATGAAAAATGTTTTTTTCTCCAGATACAGTGTCTTCACTTTTACCAGTTGCTGCTAACTTGCAGGATTATTCTTTTGCTTTTAATATTTGTCGCTTTAACTGGTTTGGTCATTGAAATGAAATTGCCAGATGTACTTTTTTTTTATAAACAAAGTTCGGGGCGGGGGGGAAAGCTTCAGAAAGAGTGGTTATTTCTAATTTGTTTCCACATTAATTTATCAGCATCTAAACTTCCTATGACAGCTGTTGCCTATTGTATTCTACCATGTTAGGGAAACTTGTGTTAGAATATGAGAAGAAACGTCCTGAAACAGACAGACATCTTAGTGATAGCAAGTTAAAAACATATGATAAATGTTTGTTCCTGTTGACTAGTAGACTAAAAATGAGGAGTTTGGTTAGCGCTGTGTAGGAACCACACTCCGTTTCCTTCAAGGCTCTGCCACATATTATCTCTGTAATGGGCCCTTGGAAAGGTTCCTTAACCTACCTGACTACGTTTCCTCATTTACAAAACGGTGGGAAAAGTCCTACCTTCCTGGGATGGTTGTGAAGATTAAGAGTCAAAAAATGTAATGTGCTAATAATAGCTACATTACCTGGCATATAATAACTATTCATTATCATTATTACTATATTAATGTTAAGACCTATGTTAGGAACTCCCAGTAGTTTCCAGATTTGTTCCGGAATTGATTGTGCTAATTTGAGAGGAAGAATATGTCTGTGATCCCTTTATTAACTGCAGTATTATTACTAAATAAGGTGAGAGGACTCTCCTAATTCTTCTCTTTCCAAAGATGATAAAGATAGGCTGCCCCTTAAATTTGAAACCTAAACTTTAATTCCTCTTAGGGGACTTGTTCTATTGTAGCCTTAGGCTATTTTTTTTTTTTGTAAAGTCACTAGATGGGTTGGGGTTTTTTGTTTGTTTACGTCTTCTCCAATAATCTAAAAATCCATATGGTCATACATGTGGTAGATAATGCTGTTTTAAATAATTCAGTTTATCTCAAAAATAGATACTTAGACTTTCTCTGTAGATAACACTTGAATTTAAAATACTCATAATTATATCACTCAGCTATATGGGTAATGTTACTTAACATTAATGTAAGCTTGCATGCCTAATTTGCCCCTTATTAAGGGTAGAAAGTAAAATACTGAAAGACAGTATATTAAATTTCTAGGCTAATCTTTATTCCAGCCTACCAGTCTTCACCCCACCCACCATGGTATTTCTAGTAAAGTATATAATGAATTCTGAATTCTGATTACACATAAGTTCCCTAGTATTTCAGATCCATTTACAAATAATTGCAAATCTGTAGTTAATTGCAATCTAATCCTTGAATAGGACTCCAGACACCTTCAGTGACTTTTTAAACAAACTTCTTTTTAAAGAATATCTCACAAGACAAATAGTACAAATCAGGGTTTCTGTGACATTTTGAATTCAGCCCTGGTGTATATTCTGTGTTAACCAAGCGAGTAGCCAACCCAGATTACAGCACAGTCATATTCACTGTGTATAGTTTAACAAAACATTTATGTATGCAAAGTATATCTTTGAAATGCATATGTCACATCTAGAAGAAAGAGATTAAATTGTCTTATTTCTGATATTAGAGGGGAAAGACATAAAAACTTCTGGGGCAAGATGACTAACATGCTTATCAACTGTACAGAATGCCAGTTAAAATCCCTTGACATCCCGCAGTTAGACACTGAGTCTTGTTGGAATTCAGACCTGAAGCATTTGTTAGGTATCCCAATGTGGGGCTTTGAAAAGATCTTTCATGTTTCCTGTTCTCTTTTACATTTACCCAAGGTACAAAGATTAATTGCATGAGGTTCCCTCCATTTTTATTTTGTAATTCTATACTTCTGGCCCTTCCCCTCCCAAAAGGCTACTTCATATGTCCAGCAAAATGTTGTAAGATGTCTGCCCTCCTCCACCCAAGACAGAGTCGATCGTCTCTGACACCTGCTCAGCCTCCTGAGCCTGCTACTGAGTGTAATTTCCCCTATTGGCAACACCACTCATCAGGTCAGCTCTACAGATTCTTTATAGCCTAACTCAGTCCAGCTTTTTCCAGGAAATGTGTATAGCAACATAACGACATCACTATACGTTTGCAGCTTAATAAGCTTCTATTTTAAAAAACATTCTTGAGCTAACAGATCAATTTTTTTTAGTTGTGAGAGACTGATTTCAACCTTCGTTATTTATTATGGGCGTGAGAGCATACCTATCTTAAGCTCACATTATAGATTGTCTGTTTTCAGTATCAGTTTTAAAAATGGGGGTTCTGTTCTCTGGGAATCGATCCTCCTTGCTATTGTTGATAGCTACTTTTCTTAGACTGAGTTTTTTTCATGTACTTTCTTAATAAATAAATTATTCACTTTGTTTAAAAACTGACATTATAAAAAAGGTATGCAGTAACAGCCTCCTTCCCGTCCTCACCACCCAGCTGTCCAGTTCCCACACTGTCCTCTCCAATAGGTAGCCACTGGTCGTAGTTTGTAATGTGTCCGTCTAGAAATTTGTTATGTAATTAATGGCAACAATCAAAATAGAATATTATTTTTCATTTTTATACAAAGGTAGCATATACACATTCTGGAACTTTTTTTTTTTTTTACCTAATATATCTTTGATATTTTTCTATATCACAATGTAGGGAACCACCCCACTCATTTTTAAAAAGCTACCAAATATTCCACTGTGTGGAACTACCATAATTTCTATAACTGTTACTCCCTCATTGAGGGATAATTTAAAATTTTTGCTCATAAAAAAAGCTGTAATAAATAACCTTGTACAAACATTTTGTGCAAGCATATCTGTAGGATAAATTCTTAAAAGACATTTGGATCCAGTCATCTGAGATGAATAGTCTCAAGATTTTATACAGCACTAGTCTGCAGAAGGAAACGCAGTTTTATGCTTTGCTCCTCAATCTTTTTGCCCGCATTCTTTTTTTCCAGACTTTCAGACTTCTAATTTCTACTGCCCTGTTTTTGTGCCAGGTTTGTCTCTTCTTGACTGTAAGATCATTTTCAGCAACCTTAAAGCTAATTTTTGACTGCTTTCAGTATCTTCTTTCCAGAAATCTTAGGGTAGTTGACCTAATAAGCATGAGAATTTGAGCATTGGGTGAAACTTTTTTCACACCCACACCATAGAAGGCATTAAATGAATGTATCTAAAGGGCAGTTAAGTGTTGCAAGTTGTCTGTGACTTCTGTTACTTAGTGAAAGCTCACTGTTTCTTCCATTGGATACTACAAAGCACTTATTTCAAGATCTCCTATATATATTGCAGTGCAATGAAATCCTCTGCTTGACGCTCAAAATTTAATACACACACACACACACACACCTTTTTATTTTTCTTTTTTGGTGGGAAAGGTAACGCTATAGTTTCAGCCCAACTTCAATGAGTCAGAAATTTCCTTTGGAAAGAGGAGGGGTTTTTATTGCTCTGTGAAATTCATCAAATTAAATGAAAAGGCTCTGGATGTTATTTGGTTTTGCTCATAACAAAGTTTTGACACCTCCTTTTCCCCTTTCCTCAATATTTGAGATTTTTTTTTTCTATTGTGCATGATAGAGGAATGCTGCTAAGCTTGCAAGTAATTAACTTGAAATTGTTTTGAGTAATTCTGCTTTTTTGGCTTTTTGTACCTAATCAGAATTGATGTGACTGAAGTGCAAATCTTCATAATAATCATGCATTTGCTGGCAGTGATTGGAGGACCACCTTTTTGGCAATCGATGGTAATTGTTCACGTTGTGTATCCCATGTAATGCATGTTGTCTTTTGCTTGTTTCTAATATAGGATGATCCAGTTAAAGAATGATGTGTAAAATTATTTTATTCTTTTTGAAAACAAAAAGTCACAGCCACAACAGGCCACAAACACCTCTTTAGGGCCTGGTGAATTTTACTACTTGAATCATGTGGTATGTTAGGTGCATTCCAGGGCTATGTTTGAAGGCTGTCGGAATTATTCTTTGTCATCTTGTTTTACAGCTGAGGAAACAGGAGGTAGTGTATCAAGTAATGACAAGATTAAATCAGATCTTTTATTCTCTTTCTGAATCCTGTGAGTCTTCAAGTTTTTTTGTGATATGCTTAAAGCTGAAAAACACATTTGGGGTAGTAAATGAACTCTGTTCTCAAAACAGGACAAATGCCTACTGAAAACAGTGCCATAGGATTGTTTTAACAAACTTGTACCTGATTTTCAACCCGACCTGAAAAATAGTCACTCGTACAATCACAGATTCTTTCCCACAAGCTTCTGAAAGAGGGAATGTAATACATATAATATGGAGACCAAGCACACAGACTTACAAGCCAGACTGCCGGAGTTGGCTCCAGCCTCTACTGCCTGCGAACTTCATCTGTTTATTCAACTCTCTGTGGCTTAGTTTTCTCCTCTGTAAACTGAGGATAACAAGGTTATTTTGTGGATTAAATGAGTAGATACGTGTAAGGCACTTAGAACAGTGCCTATCAAATAATAAGCCCTCAATAAAATTTGCTACAGTTGGAAAGTATCCTTCCTGATCTGAGTCAAAGTATTAGTACTCCCTGGCCCCTCTAGTTCCTGACGGCTACTACCACCCATTCAGAATGTAGTATTTGTAATCTGTTTGGTGTGATATTACGAAAAAGACTTACTATTCCTAACCAAACATAACTCTTAAAAATCAGATTAATTTTAAGGTATAAGGGGAATTTACTGAGCAAGAGTTTCCCCTTACCTAAGTCACTTTATGATGGTGAGTTAGTTACTTGAAGAAGTATAATTAACACACTTTCCTAAGTATTTCTTACCAGAAATTGTTTAATGCCTCTGGTTGGGAGAACAGGGTTGTGAGGAGGGAGAGGAAGGAATAAAAATTATCCATGGTCAGCCAGGAAAATTCTAAAACCATTCAGTCATGTATGTAATATTCAGATTCACATCTTTCCTGCAGATTAGTCTCAAAAGCCAATATGGTCTCTAAGGAAATCTGAGATAGATTCTAGTGAAATCTGAGGTCTATAGATTTCACTAGTGAATTTTATTAACTTTTGCTCTCTGCTAGGTAAAATACTAGGTTGTCGGAAAACTCATGATGTATTTTTTCTATGTTTTTCTGTTGCAAAAATGCGTCATGACTTTTCTGATAACCCAGTAGTTCTATAACGACATTTTTTAAACATTTGAGCTATAGAGGAAGTTTTTCTTTTCCTAAAACTAGATCTTAAAGCCTACCCCCACTTAAATTTTTTATATCTCTTGACTGTATTTATTATTTGAATAGGTTTTGTGTTTTATACCAAAATCTATCCCCCTCCAAGATTACTTTGAATATCTTAAACATAAGTTACCATAGTTTCAGCATACCAATAACAAAAAGAAAAGGGGACTTCTGGCTTGATCATCCAAAAACAAGTCCACACCAGGTATAGATTCCTAATTATCCTTATCAGTATGGAACTACATAATTGTTGTAACTGAAGTTATGTACACACGTAGGCCACACACATATCCTTATTTTTTAGATGTTGCCTGGTAGTAAATTTGTTTCAGGTATACTTGTTGCCTTTTTTTTTTTTTTTTTTAGGATTTATCCACAACCTGTATATGTACATATAACAGGTGAAACTCTTTTACTTTTAAAAGGGCCAAATATTTTGTCCTGTCTTTATTGATAAGATAATATAATTATCCTTTTTTTTTTATTGCATGTTTTAAAAAGTAATCTGAGGGATTTTCAGATCCAGTTCCCAAACCCAGCAGTGCAATTCCAGGATTAGTGAGGTGAGGCTGCAGCAGGAAAACAGATTCCTGGGCCCCTCTTATTAGCATCACTGGTCCTACTGTTACCATCATGAAAAGGGCAGGACTTGACATCCCTGGTGCTATTTGGAGGCTTACAGAAATATTCTGTGTTCTTTGAGCAATCCCTAATAGGTTCCCAAAATTGACCTTGACCTCAGACCACTATTTTTCTTTTTTTCTTGTACCTATCGGCTTATTGCTGAATATGCTGTTTTGAATTGTAATGTGTTAGTTCAGGAAAGATTACTACATGTAGTGCTTCCACTTAATTATGTGCCAAAATGGAGAGATGATATTTATTTAGGGTCCAGAAATTTTCATCTCTTCTGAGGTTGAAGGCATAAAATGGAAATTGCTTTCCAAATTCTCATTAAAAAGCTTTTACTGATATTTAGAAAACAAATTTATAGTAAAAAACAATCAAAAACAGTACAAATGTCTTCATAAAGCTGATTCCAGAAGATCAGCTATTTTGCAAAGGTAAGTGATTTATCTACCGCATATGTATTACCTGTTTCCTGCTCCTTTTTTTTTTCTTCGAAGAAATGAGTTTTTACCAAAGGTTATAGTTTTTGTTGGTTTGGTTGGGTATTTTTTGTATACATTTTTTTTAAATGAAAGAATGGATTTTCATGCACAAAAGTCAGTGGCATGCTTTATATATTGCAAAAAAACAAAACAATACATTTTTGTGTATTGCTTTTCCAAAAGAATATATCCTTTCAGAATGTCTTGGAGCTATCTTCTATCTATCAGATAGATCTTAAAAAAACAAAAGGAGAATATCATTACTTGTAAAGAGACCCACAGACAATGGTTACTTTTATTGACATTCTTTTAAATGTTGTAGTTGAAAAAATGTGTATTAAACCATGAAACACCTTATTCATTAGACAGAACTGAAGACTTATTAGGTAATGTAATTTATTTGTATTTCATTCTTAAACTAAGACTTAAGAAGTGCTCTTTTAAATAATTCAGATGTGGTGATTTTTCTTAACCATTTGGTAAACACTGTAATTATTGTTACATTGTATTTTGATAGACTTCACATACATCAAAAACAAATAGGTATATTCCCACATTCTTTGGAAGAAAGTAACCTCAAAATGATACTTTCTATTTCTGTTGAAGTTTACAAAGCCTATAAAAACATTTTATTATGCCCAGAAGAAAATTAGTCTAACAGCTTAGTAACTGATATTCTGCATTAACCCAAACTATTAAACCAAACTATGGGTCATTTATAATCTGATAAATCAGAGGATTAAGGGTCTTTTTCCCATTTCTAACCTTTTAGAAAATGAGTTACGTTAGATTGATATTATTAGGATGCATAATTTCCTGGCATGAATCCAGAGGGTTTCTCCTGTCTGTAGGGCAGAAACCATGACCCAAGGGAGTTCTTATTCTTCCCAAAGACTACTGGGTAGGTCTGAGTTGAAGGTGTTTTCATATAGCTTTCTGGCTGTTTTATAGAGTGGCTGGATGCACTCTGGCCACCTTGGACGAGTTCCAGGACAGAAAGAGAAAGACTGGGAAAGGCAGAGTGTGCCCACCCTCCTTCCATTGGGTGTGAGGTGAACCTGGCAACACTGCTAAGTGCTTTCTGTAAGTGGGCCTTTGGTGCCGATTATTAAGGGGTCACCTGGTGAGGCTTGGGGACTCCTCTGACCCCACATCTCTCTCTACCTTAGATCTTCTAGTAGCTAACTACCTTTTTCCTTCTTAATGTGGCAGCAAGACGTGTCTTTATACTCTCTCAAAACGGTAATTCTACAGAGAGTAAGAGAAAGTGAGATCTTCGTTCGACAAGTATGTATCGAGCACCTACAACCAGCAGAGCTCTAGAGAGAATATAAAAATCAAAAGTCTACACTCAGGAGTTTATGCTTTGGAATATATAGCTATCCTATGTGACAGAAGTGAAGAGGGTCCTGAGAATATGATACTTTGCTTCTGTGTCTGTACTTGCTTGCTTGCTTGGTGGTCCAAGCCATTTACTAATTTGCCTGGCTTTTATCTGTTTGTTTAGTCTCTCTTTAAAAGGGCAACAATTTCCACGATCCTAAAGCATTTTACAGATTTTAAATACACTTGTGATGCTATTCAGTTTAGTTGTGGCATAGATTACCTCTGCGCCAGAGTTGGCACTCCTTCAGGCTGTACCCTGGCCTAAATACAGGCATGCCCGTGTAATGGATTAATGCTTTGCTCCTTTTGAAATCTGAGGGAGTGTAGTATTTCCCCTCTTTGTCAGACAGGTCTTTTGTCTCTGGAAGGAAAAAGACACCAGCCAGCATATTGAATTTCAGCCAGGTGCATCAAATTTAGATTGTAGTATTTCTAGTTTTCTGAGCTACAGCAGAAAAATCTCTCGGAGTTCAAAGCAACCATGGTGTTGATTTTCTCTTTTATTGAAAAGTTTTGATTTGGGCTGTAGGGTTTGGAGATCAGTTAGGGAAGGATGACAACCATTTAGGGTGCTCCATAAAGTTCCGCGCTTGATTTTTAAGTTGCCCTATTTCATTTTAGAAACTGAAACACTGCCCCAGTACAACTTGAAATTTGAACAGTTGATTTCCATTTTTTTTCACAGCTGCAGTTTTGCAAGAGGTCATAGAGTTGTGTAAACAGAGTTCTTGAGAATTTTGAAGAAATAAACATGAATATTTATGTCTCTACCAATCTTACTGGGGTTTTATGCATACTAAAAGTGGGAAATTTCCTATTTCCTATTTGATTTCAAAATGTAGGCAGATGGCAGCCCTGAAAAGTATAAATACTCCTAATTAAAATGCTTTCATTGTAAGAGCTCATTGCCTGTTAAACCTTTGTGAGCTTTTGGAATCTTGTTGCTGTCATCATTTATTTCTTTATAGTCATTATTAAACTCTATCATTTTACTGTTGCTTTCTTTTCAAACCATATGGGACAAAATTTGAGACTTAAGGAAAGCTAAAGGAGAGATGTAAAAAGGGAGAGGATCTTAATGATTTTAAAATTTTAAGTCAAGTGTATTTTATTTCAAACATGGATTTGTGCTTGTAAGATGATTTCAGTGCCCATTATTTGAGGTAAATCAATCATTTTCAGTATACTATAAAAATATATTATTTACTTATTCTGAAAAGTAAATATGTATATTAAAAATTTGGATACGCAGTTGTAGAGTTGTCAGTTCCTGCTAAGGATGTACCTGAGTTGTTTTCTCCCCTGCCTGTGAATTCCTTCTTAGTTGCCCTCTGCCTTCACCAGCTGCCTGTATCTTAACATATTTGGAGTTGGGAGCTCTTCTAAAAGGAACTTTTGTCTTCCATTCTTTACCGATTTCTTCCAATCTAGTTGGAAGAAATATTTTTAGTCTTTTATTTATACGCCACGCTTTCTCTCTCATAACAGTTAGTAACAAATTACAGATGTAGAGGCAGAGTTAAAAAATGTACAAAGAAAAAAGGCAAAGTACACTTCTTGTATAAAAACGCCAGGCGAAGTAGCCTGGCTCACTGTTGCCACTCTTGGGATATTAGGTGAGCCTCACTTAGCTTATGACACAAATTAATAAAGTTGGATCACTTATTTATTTTTTTTTAAGGATTGATTTCAGAGTGAGATTAATTCTGTATAGCCTTATTTCTTGAGACGTTATATTGCTTATAATGGAAAGGAGAGAGAAGCTTCCATTAATTTCCGTATGTATTAAACTGGAGGGAATGGAGAACATACCAGAATATGAATCAAATATTTGACTGTTCTGGTTTCTTATTTCAACTTGTATATATTTTAATTGTTCTTTCTCTCTAATTTAAGATTCCAGTGCTGAATATCCAAGTGAAAATTTTTCCTGCACTTTGTACTGTAGCAGGGACCATATTTTCCTGTACGAATTACTTCCGTGTAATCTTCACAGGTGGTGTTGGAAAAAATGGATCAACGATAGCAGTAAGTATATATCCAATGATTGTTTATGCTAGGACTTGGTTTTGTGGTTGCTTTGTTTTTCATTTGAATTGTTTAAAATCACTTGATTTGAAGTTTCCCCATAGTCTTAAAAAAATAATATCCAAAACTTCAGTTTTATGTATACATGCATACATTTATATGCTCATATATGCATATTTATTTTTGTGATGCATGCACACAGGTGCACACACTGTTTTACACTTACATTTTTAAAAAAATGTATGAACTGCTTTGTAAAAAACCTGCCTCTTCAAAGTAAAATCCTCAGTCTGCCTAACCAATCCAGGCCGCTGCTTTTCAGTAGCTGTCTGGCTCCGATTAGAAACTGTTGGCTGTCCAGCACCATGAGGTTCTTAAAAGTTTGAGTTTGATCTGCGGTGTAGCAGACCCATGTGGCACCTGTTCAGCACTTATTACCGTTAATTCCTCTCCTTTTTACTCTGTACAGGGAACAAGTGTCCTTTCTCCTTTTCTCCATATTGGATCAGTGATTGCATTAGCTGTAATGATCTACAAGAAGTCAGCAGTCCAGCTTTTTGAAAAGCACCCCTGTCTTTATATACTGACATTTGGTTTTGTATCTGCTAAAATCACCAACAAGCTTGTGGTAAGCATGAAAGTTGGGCTTTTTTTTTGTGTTTAATTTTTGACTTATTTTGGTTTTATGGCCGTAGTTTTCATCCCATACCTTCCTGCGCAGTTCTAGAGTTTGCTGTCCTCCAATCAAAATGTCTTGACATCAACATGGGAGCTGTTTTTACTCTTCTGTGAAGCTACAATATGAGATTATCAGAAGCCCCATAAATCTATACAACTCTCTCTGTCCATGATTTAATTTGGTTATCTCGTTTATCTATATTCTGCAGTCTCAGTCCATGCACTCAAATTAGGCGCCTTGTGGAAAAGCATCTTTTGGGCACTTAGCTGACATGGTACATCCCTTTGGTGTAATAGCTTTCTCATGCGCTTCATGTTGTTGGTGTTTTAGTTTGGGAAATTCAACAGATATTGCTAAAAAAATTCTTGAAATGTGCTGTTTGAGCACAATACTGACATACTGTGTAGCTCTCAATTGCTCTAATATGGCAATGCGCACATCACTGATTCTCTTTTATTCATAGGTGGCACACATGACTAAAAGTGAAATGCATTTGCATGACACAGCATTCATAGGCCCGGCACTTTTGTTTCTGGACCAATATTTTAACAGCTTTATTGATGAATATATTGTACTTTGGATTGCACTGGTAAGTATTATACTGTGTCCTATTTTATGATGTGGAGGCTGCTTGTTTTGATGTTTCAGTGGGCCAGTCCTGCCTGAGAGAGATAATATATATTATGTAATATATAATACAATTACAAACATTGTCATAATTTGGAATGTCAGAAAACCACATTTATGGGACTTAGTGACAGCTCCATGAGCTTCATCTTTGAGCCATTTTTTTTTCTTGCATTATTATTAGTTCTGCCTGCATCAGGGCTTATAAATTCCATATTGCTAACTGTAAAGCAGGAGTTGGCGAACTACACCTTGTGAACCAGTGTCCTGTTTTTATAAATAAAGTTTTATTGGGAGATAGCCATGGCCATTCATTTATGTTCAGCTATGGCTGCCTTCATGCTACACTGCAAGAGTTGAGCAGTTGTGACAAAGATAGTATGGTCCACAAAGCCTAAAATATTTACTGTGTCTCTAAGAAAGAGTTTGTTGATCCTTGATATAAAGGAAAAATTAATGAGGATATTGAGTTATTAAATAGGGCGTGAGGGTGAATCTAAGAGGAGAAAGTCATTTTCAGGAAGCTTAGGGAGGACCTTAGCAGGTCCTGAGAATCTAATGGTCTCTGTTCTTTCCAGGTCTTCTCTTTGTTTGATTTGATTCGCTACTGTGTTAGTGTCTGCAACCAGATTGCGTCTCACCTGCACATACATGTCTTCAGAATCAAGGCCTCTACAGCGCATTCTAATCATCATTAATGACATAATTGGTGTGATGTAGGAAACTCATGTTTTCTGCAGAAAAGAATCGGAACACATTAAGGAGAATGGGGCAGACAAGAACAAATATAATTTATAATAATCAATGTTGTATAACTTTTATTCTTTGTTATTGGTAACACTGTCCTGTGTGAGAATGGGAATTTCAAGTCCCATCCTAGAAATTGTACATGTCATACAGGATTTGGCCCAAGAAAGCATGCAGGAAAAAAATGCCATGTGTTTGTAATTATCCTGGATTCATCCAGAATAAAATCGTTATGGGGCGCAGATCCCCAGTGGTGGAGATTTCTAATGTCGAATATTTACAGGCCAAAAGATGGTTGCTTTATAATTTTAACACATCGTCATCTTTTAGTGACATCCTTGTTTAGTGTCTTCTCAAGCTTTCTTTACTAAGGAGCTCGGCTTGTGGCACAGATATATCCCACTAGCTTATGAGGTGGAACTAGTGATAAACACCGTGAATTTGAATTGAAAGGCTTCCTATCTTTACCTTGTCAAGGAAGTCATTTTTTTATTGCTCAAGAAATGTATCTCTCACGGGCTGGGAAATCCTGTTAGCATGCAGAATAATGTGGTAATTTTGTCGATCCATTTTATTTTTTTAAATAAATATATGATCTGAAAGCCAGCCTTTTTCTCAATTTTATTCAGTGGAAAGATAAACTAGGTTTTAATGTCAGTTTTAAAACTTTAAGCAAAATTTATTCTTTAATAAATAAGAAAACTCGGTCAGCTGCATTGTTGCTATGTGTCCTTTGACCTTTCTGTTTTATATAAACTGTATAACTTAAAACATAGGAAAGCTACATTCATTTTCCCTCTTGATAATTATTTTTGTTGTAGCTGTCACCCTTGAGATGAGTCTTTTAGGAATCTCAAACCCTTCCCCCAGTTTTCAATAAGAGAAGCCAGGGCCTCTCTGGGGAAATCATTGAAAGTCTGTACTCTCCTTTTCTGGCTACTCTGTCTATACAGCAGGTCCTTGGATAATGTCATTTCATTATAACATTGACGAGATGCCATAGGAACTTACTCTTGTTTATATCAATCAGCCTGTGGTAAAACTGGTTTCCTTATGCGTTGTTTTGCTTAAAGTTGCAGAACCTACTGATGATGTTAAGTGAAGACATACTGTACTGTAGTTTGAAATGAGAACCAAGTGTCTTCAGTAACTATAAACCAGATGTGTTTTCATTGTATATAGATAGTTCAGTTGCTCCCCAGAAGAGGGAGACAGCAGAAAATGCTTCAACTGTTGGCTAAAATGAAGTATCTTGTTACTGGTTTTTATTTATGCCCTGTTTCCAGAATCATGGATAAACAATAGCTGTATTGCCTTGCCTGGCAGCTAGAATTCTTTCTTGCACTGTGTGGTTTCATCAGTCCCATGTAATCTGGTTTAGCCATTACAGTGAAACCTTTAATTCTTTGCTAGACTATAGCAGGAAGTGAAATCTTTCATTACCTTTGCTTGCTAGCACCTTCTCTAGCATCTGGGGTAGGTGGAGAAGTACGTACAGGAATTGCTAGGGCAGATCAAGTTTGAAAGCTAGTACAAAGTGGAAAAAGAATGAAGGATAAGTCTATTTGGCACAATTACATCTGCTGTCTGATGTGATCATTACAGGAGACAGAGCAGATGGTTAATACTTACAGTGGAAATTGAGGTCTAAAAAGGCTGGGACTTTTCTGAATGGAGACTGGAATCCAGATCTTCTGAATCCTGGTCCAGTGTTCTCTCCTATCCCGTATTAGGTTTTAGTGGGCAAACGCTATACACCGAGATGCTAGAATCTTTTTCAGCACAAATGGAATCTGGAAAACACTTAGTTAATTGGTGTGTCCTTTCCGCTCCTGATATGGCCGGCACCAGAGTAAGGATACGGTTATAGTGAATCCCAGCTTGCTGTGATTCGTCTTGTCATCATATACCTGGTTAGGTATCAAAATCACTTTAAGAAGCTTTAAAAATACAGGTTCCCAAGTCCTATCTCGAGATGATTTGGTAGGTTTGGGGTGGGGCCTCAGAAAGTATTTCCATAAGCTTCCCAGGATTCCAGTCATTGTTCTAGAACCTTTTGAGGTACAACTAGCTTTAGGAAACACTGCCATAAACTACCTAAAAAGATGCAATGACTCTTAGAAGCTATGAAGAGTTGCAGCGTAGTTGTGGTTAGCATGTCGACAGTGGGACATCTGCCCTGTGCAGTAGGTCTCTGTGCCCCCAGAATCAAATTGCATGGCTTTAATTTAATTGGGTAACCTTGGGCCTGTCTCACCCTCCTAAAACATTTGCGTTCTTTGTATAGAATTCAGGGGCCTCTGAGGGCCACACTTCCATACACATATTAAAAGGTAGACTATAGAATTTTTTTTTTAGGGCTGGCCGAGTGGTGCATTGATTAAAAGTTGGCTTGGGACGCCACCTCTGAGCAGCAGGGCCCCCAGTTCAGATCCCACATGAGGGCCAGTGACACTGCCCTCTACAGCTAAGATGGTGAACAACAGCTCGACCTGGAGTTGGGCTGCCGTGAGGTGACGGCATAGGCTGCAGTCCCTGCTGCAGTGGGCTGCCATGAGCTACTGTGTGGGGGCGGCCGGCAGCCGGTGTGAGCTGCCATGAGCAGCCGTCTAATGGCCAACGAGTGACTCCCTCACCCGGGAAGAGCGCAATGATAATACCAACATGGGCCAGTGAAGCGACGTCCTCCACAACTAGACTGAAGAACAAAAGGACAGCAACTTGTCTATTTTCCTTCCCTGATTCCCCAACATTGTTCCCCTCCCCCAATTCCCCAATAAAAATTTTTTTTTTTAAAGAATTCTTGAAAGACAGGGTGCTCCTAAAAGTTTCCTGTCCCTTACAGTGTTTAAACAGAAGCTATTGGTAGAGGGAAGAGGGACTAGGTGACTACTAAGCTCCTTTGGACTCAAGGTTATGATTCTGTTTTCTCAAAGGGAAAAATGTCGATGCAGGGATTCCCTCCACCTTCAGCTAGAGTTGAACTGGGCTTCCCAAAATCACAGAGTAGGAAGTAGGATGTCTAAACCGAAGGTTCCAAACTGGAAGTGATGGGTAGACAGACCTACTTATGGAAGCCATGTGGCATTCTTCACTGGCTCCTGCTCCCTGAAATTCCTACCCTTGAGTTACCCTAGACTGCACGTTTCATTCTGACTAGCAATCTTTCCTCCCAGGATTCTGGGAAGCATACCTGACTAGAACCAGCAACCGCGGCCCTGTCTCCAGTGTCGCTGCTCATATCAGTATCCCTTATCCCTCCTGTGAGAAGTGGCAAGCTGACCCCTAGAGTTACGCCACTCCAAACACTGCCCCAGAGCTCTGGGCCGCCAGGACCAGGCCCTTCATTCTGGTTTATTCTCCCACCTATTGCCTTGTTTTCCTTGTTCTCCCCCGCTCCACCCATAGTGGAAGCCAAAGACACACATATAAACAAGAAGAGTTTCATTTTTATTCTTATCCTCAAAAGTCCACAGACCCGGTTTATGTGCAGAGCCGGAGCCTTTGAGGCACACCTGCTGTCTCCACGGAGGACTTTGTCATCATGGTTCCTGGGACAGGGCGGTTACAGCAACGTGTAAGTCTCTACAACACCTGTGCTACTGTTTCCTGCTGTGTCACCTCTGCAGGAAATGCAGCTTTGAGCCAGCTCTGAGCCCAGAGCCTTCTAAAGTCTCGAGAAAGCTGATTCCAGAGATCCCAAACTCAAGACATCAGCTTGAAGCCAGACCTGGTTACCAGGACTTGGAAGGTGGCTGTGGGTTCGGGGGCTGAGAGCTTCGCTGACCCCACTGTGCTGGCAGGGGACAAAGTCCAAAACTGGCCCGTAGGTCTGGTCACTCCCCTTCACCATAGCTTATTTCACAGTCTTTTCCCTTGATTTCTTCTGTTTTTTCTGTTCCTCATATTCACGTATTTTCTGTTGGAAATAGCCTGTGTGTTGAGATACAGGTGTTAGAGGCATCTCATTTGGCCAGGCCGACTGCGATGAACTCAGGCAAGAATCAGAAATATCCCTTGTCTACTCCCCAGGCTTCCCTGCTACACCCCTAATTACCTTCCCCGGGGATCCCCTGGCCCTCACAGGCCTCTGGAGAACCAAGTATTCAGTTTGGCCCCAAAGGGGGCCTGCTGGCTGATAACTAGAGCAACTTCTATAAAATGTCAGCCCAGGGGGCATTTTCTTAGGCTTCAGGCTATTTCTTTCCAACCCCACTGATAAGATCCCAGCGACTGTGTGGGCCTCTAGAGGGAAATGCTCTCTTTCCCACCTCACCCCACCACACCTGACTTGGGGGCAGCAGTCCCCCCTGGGCCTGATGATGGGGGCTGCGACTGCATACCTGCAGGAGGGCTCTTGCTTTTCTCCGCTTCCTGGATGAAAAGGGAGAAGAGCTGTGTCTTCACAAACTTCTTCACGAACCGGCGGTTGGCCTTGGAGGTCAGAGCCTTACAGAAGGCCCGTTCTTGGAAGCGGCCCTGTCCATTGGCTTCCCGCTTGATATAGGAAGCGTAGTGACCCACAGTCTTGACAAAGAACTGCACGAAAGGACCTGACACATGCTCGTTGATTTGTTCTGAAGCTGCAGGGGACATACAGAGGTCATCTCCGAGGGTAGCAGAAGGTGAAACTACCCACTCTTACCTCCCTGTGGCTGTCGCTGCAGACTGAAAACCCCAGGAAAGGGGCTGGGGTAGGGTTCAAAATTACTGATTGACTCAAAATGGGAGACTGGGTGTGGGTTCCCCACCATTGCTTGGGAAGGATAAAATCTCATACTCAGACTTGCCCTAGAATCTGGGCCTCTGGGTCTGGCCCAGGACTGCTGAGTTGGATTCATTTTCGTTCTGGAAGGGAATGGTTGGGAATGATGCCCTCAAGTTCTCTGGAGAAACCCCACATCAGAGGGTCCTAGGACTTACTCGGTAACTCATTGATCCCCTGACCAAGAGAGCCTAAGATGTCATCCTGAAGCTTGGGTGGTAGGATGTCTTTTTCGTCACCAACCTAGGAGAGGACAGAGTCAGCTCAGAGGTCAAGCAGTCAGGGAGGAGGTGTAAGGGGCATTGTTAGCAGAGGAGGAGGGCATACATTCTGCACCCCCCACTCTATCCCCAAATTAATAATCGGCCACGTAGGAGAGAAACAAAGGAAGCTGTTTCTTGGTCCTTAGTTTGGCTCTAAGCATTAGCAAGTCTCTCCCCTTTTGGTGCCTGGTTTATACCCTTGCTCTAAAGGTACTACTTGTGACGTCATTTGTGTCTTGGTCTGTAGTGGCTCCTTGAGAGAGGAGAAGCCTTATTAGCATGGGTTCTCACTCAACAAAAGCACTTAAGTTTGTTGAAGTAAGTGGAACATGGATGAGACTAGAGTGAGTGAGTTGGTGGTGGCCTGCAGGGGACCTGAACCCAGATACTCACTGACATTAAGAAGGTTCCTTCACAAAGATTCACCAACAGGACCTGAAAGAAACACAGATAATGGCTGTATCTCAGGAGGATTTACCATTCTCATTTCAGCCTAAGTAGCAACAAAATCAGCATCTTTCATACTCATTTCCTGTCTGACACTCCTTTCTCACCATTCCTCTCTTTGGAAATCTGTTCTCTTTCTGGGGAACGGGTATGAGGGTTTAGGAAGGAGGATAAGGGAGAGCGTGAAGGTAGAAGGGAAATGCAATGCCGGGAAATCATAGCCGGTCATGCCCTTAAACACTGAGTATAGATAGTAATTGCTTCTATATAGGGAACTAGTGCATGGCACACAGGCTGTGTCTTTTGCTTGCACACTTATCCTCCCAACAGTCCCATAGAGGCAGGTATTTTCCCTATTTTGCAGGTGAGGAAACAGAAGTAAAGTTGCCTGAGGTCACACTGCTAACGAATAGTGGAGCCAGCTCCCAAGTCTAGTGCCGCTATCCCCAGAATTGCATCCTTCTACCTATACTCACCTTTACCTCCCTCCCTCTCTGGACAACTTTAGAACAGGGATGGACATCTTGTCATCTTTTGTGCTTGCAACAGCTTTACATGCAACTGCCTGGAGGTCTATTCTAAAAAGTCCTTCAGCACTTTGGGCCTTCCCACAGGAAACAAGCAAGAGAAGGAAATGAGCCCAGAATCAACAGGAAGAGGGAAGGAAAGACAGTGAGGAGACCCCGTGTCGGCAGGCTGCAGGGGAGACAAGCACAGGGCTGGAACTTGGGGGCCCCGAGGTCCAGTACCTGCTCCATCCCTGCCTGGGGGGGGGGGGGGGCTTCAATCTAGACCAGAGGTTACAAACAGGCGTCCTGCTGGTTGGACTCCAACCTGCAGCTCTGTTTCTTTGATCCTCTAGAGCATTTTTTAAAAATTGAATTAGTTTCCAATATTTAAGTTGGAAAAGTTCATATAAAATTTGGATTGGGGGATTCTCCTGAAAGCTCGGGAACTCTACCACTGGTCCTCATTTTAAAGGACAACACTCAAGAAGGAGCTGAGTGCAGCTGCCCCGTTGGGGGGGGGGGGGGAGCATGTGCTCACCAGTTTGCTGAAATCCCCCAAAACCCGTGTTGGTCATTGAAATGCCTGCTGGGCTCCCCTTTTCAGTTTGGACCCTTGGTCTTGACAACAGCATGAATGATTCCGCCACGCTCCCTTCTTCCAAATAAAAGGAAAGAGAGGGACTGGAAAGTGTGCCAAAAGCAAGCACTGTAATTATCCATCATCAGGGAGAGAAGTTGAACTAGTCCAGGCCTGATACTACTTGTGTACATCAGCTTAGATGCCTTCATTCAGGGAAGGCTGTTTGTTGGGGGGTTGGGAGGTAAGTGTGTATGAAGAATTTTTTTTGCAAAGTCGTTCCCAAAAATCTTTCTAGTATTTGGGTATATTACTGTCTGTCAAGTAATCTCTTCCAGAGAGCTTATGTGGGGAGCCAGGGAGCCCCCCCTCCACGCCCACCCTGGCCTCTGGCCCTCCCCATACCCTTTTCACAGAGTGGCTGCTGAGGAAGTAACTAGGCCAAGACTGTTGGATGGCAAGAGTTGCAGTCTTGCTGGCCTTGGGGTGTCTCCCTCCTGGCCATCAGAGGGAGGAGCTGGAGCTGCAGCGTCAGGAAGTTTCATAACTTCTGGGGTTGGGACACTTTAAGTCTTATTGCTAAACACGGGCTGATACTCTGTCCCAGTTAGTCACAAGACTAAGGCTTGTTCAAAGGGCACGTGTACTCAGCAGTTCTCAGGGCTGGGGAGGCCAGGGCGGAAGAAAAGGAAACACTTCTTTCCTTCCCAGCAACACTGTGTAAGAAAGACTGGTTCTCCCTGTGCTGGGTTCCATCGTGGCCTGTGTGGCCTCGAAAATGTCAATTGAGGAAGTCCTGTCACTAGGGCTGGTTCCATGCCTTTTTCGTAGCTTCTAGCCTGTCCCCTTGGTTGGCCCTTTGTCTGCACAGAGGGAGTCAATGGTTAACCAGTGCAGACATACATACCCAACTAGCTCTTCTCGCTCGAGATTACAGTTACATGCTACCTTGTGAAAGTTCCTACTAAAGCTCTAAGCAGAGCACATGTTCTGAGTTATTCCAACACTGAAGATAGATTTATGCTATGAATGCCCATGTTCACCCCTGAGCCCTTTAGTTGTGTCTGGGGCACTGCCAAGAAATAAGAAGCTGACAAAAATCAAAGGGTTATATCCTTAACAGCTAATGGAGCTCTGAGCTAATCAGAAAGATGGCTCTTGCTGCAAAAATCTGCACTTTCGGGCCGGCCGAGTGGCGCGATGGTTAAGAACTCACTTGGGATGCCAGAGGGCCCCGGTTCGGATCCCACATATGAGGGCCAGTGACACTGCCCTCCACAGCTAAGATGCTGAACAACAGCTCAACCTGGAGCTGGGCTGCCATGAGTCGCCGGCGACGGCGTAGGCTGCAGTCCCTGTGGCAGTGGGTTGCCATGGGCTACCGTGTGTAGACAGCAGCCAGCGTGAGCGGCCAGCAGCCGCAGTGAGTGGCCGTCCAGAAGCCGGCGACTGATCTGCCTCGCCAGAGAAGAGCGCAATGATGGTGCCAACTTGGGCCAGTGAAGCAACATCCTCCACAACTAGATTGAAGAACAAAACGACAGCAACTTGTCTGTTCCCCTTCCCCCAATTCCCCAGCACTGTTCCCATTCCCCCAATTCCCCCAATAAAAAAAAAAGTCTTAAAAAAAAAAAATCTGCACTTTCAAGACTCTTAGTTTTCGGAAGGGCTACATTAGTTAGCTCATGTCCAAGGAATGTGAATGAATTCCAGCAGGGGGTGTGTTGTATAGATCAGTTGTGCTTATCCATTTGGATGAAAGATGGGACACCCCAAAGCCTACTCATTGGGACCAGCTGGCCTAGCCCAGAAGATGACCCCTAAATAAGCTGCATGCTGCCCCTGAAGCCCAAAAGGAAATCCTTCAGGATGAGGAAGCTGACAATGAGCATCAACTATGTGTCAGGCGCCGGGCGGGGCACTTTAGGCAGGTGCTTTCCTTTAGAATCCCGAGGAGCTGAACACCGTCATCCCTATCTTACAGACGAAGCAGCTCAGACTTAAAGCAGGTGAAAGCAGAGCGGGGCTCCAAACCCAGGTCTGCCCAGCTCCCAAGTCTGCCCCCTTCCTGCTGCATTGTACCTCTTCCATGGGGCTCTCCATAACTTCCTGCCGAAAACGCATTTGTACTCCAACCATGAAGGGAGTGGGGCAGCAGACAGTGGCCAGCAGGCTCTCGGGGACAACAGGGATGTAGGTGTGTGCCCAGCTGAAGGGGTAGAGCAGCGCGGCAGCAGCGTGGATGCACTGAGACAGGGTGCTGGGGACGGGGGACAGAGAACGAGAGTCAGAGAGGCCTCCCTGGGCCTCCCCCACTGACACCCACACTACCCACCACCGACAGCAGCTGCTGCAGACGCTCAGGCAAGTCTGGGGGACATGCTGCTCACAGAGCTTGTGACTCCTCCTCGCAGCTGGGAGGGGAGGGGCAGGACCCAGCAGAGGCTGAAGGATGGGGCCTCTGTTTGATCCTCCTTACCCAGTTACTCTTCTCAACTCACTACTGGCCCAAAATAAAAGTGGCTCTAAGGAGAGAAGGGAAGAAGAAATGCCTTCATTCAAAAAGATCCCTGACTGAGCTCCTCTGTGCTAAGGATGTGGATACCAGGAAGTGTGAGCCACGGACCCTGTGTAGCCAGGGAGACAAACATGTAAACACTGGGGTGCAGCAGAGAGGTGAAGCCTTTTTGTTCCTCCTTATGTCTATCCACACTCCAGCCCAGTCTTTACCTCTCATGGCTCCCTCTGGCCACGAGAGGTGATTGAAAGCTACCAGGTTGGTGCCTGAGTTGGCTTGGGAAATTCCTACATTCCAGGAACCTCTGCCCAGCCATTCCTACCCGGAAAGTCCCACAGAGGTGGCTCGGCTACCCTTTCCAGTGAAATACCCCTGTGTGTAATTATTGCCTAAGTCACAACTCAGGCCCCACTCCTCACCCACCCCTCCACACGCACACAACCCCACCCTCTGTCTTCTCTATTCTCTACTTGATTTCATGGCTCTTCATTTCTCCACATTGCCCCAAAACCACAGCCAATAAAAACACAGATGTGGAAACCTTGTTCCAATTCTTGGTATCAAGCTATCACTTCCTGAGTGAGAAATATTGAGAGCCTAGCCAAGGCTCAGGCTGACTGGAAGTCCCCTCCTTTCAGGCGCTTCAGGGATCTGATAAACTCGGTGCGGGAAGGAAGAGGGAAGTGGTGGGGTCTCCCTGGAGAACCCGAATGTGAGAGGTGAGTCCTGCCAGCCTTTGCCCATGTCCAGATCATCTGACTCCTGGTGTCACCTTCACTTTCTAAGCACTGATCTTAGGGGGAAAGGCCAGAATTCCAGGTCCAGCCCCCCAGAAACTTCTCATTTTCCTACAGGGCTAAGAGTGGAGGAGCTATTTCCAAAGCCAAAGATTATACCACTTCCCTCCAGGATTAGCCCACAACTAGTGCCTTTTTGCTGTCAGTGGTTTTTATGGGATTTTAAATGCACGGACCCCACTCCCTGCCCAAGCTTCCTCTCCTCTAAAACCCACGACATTCACCTGACCCTCTGGCCTAACATTTCGGTCTCTAGCATCCTTTTCTTCTTCTTCTTCTTCCCTAAAATATAGAACCAGGGTTGTCAGCCCAATATCATCAGCTTCCTCCCTCCCTAGACATGAGAAGAAGGCTAACCTCCCACTGTTTTACAATTTTTTTTTCCTTCTCCATTCTGTCGCATGTGTCCCCATGTCTTTCTCAGACTCAAAGACCCTATGAGGTAGAGCCCAAGACATGACAGTACCCTGCTTAGACTAAGCACAGGGATGTACTCAACTGTGAACTTATTATAAAGAATAACCACTCGCATTTACCAACATGTGCCTGGCAGGATGCTAAGTGCCTCATCGGAACGATTTCATTTAATCCTCACCACAACTTTATGAAGTAGGTATAATCATTTTCTCCATTTTACAAATAAGGAGATCATGAATGATTTTGAGAAGTTAAGAAACTAACCAAAGGGGAATCACATAGCTAACGATGAAAGAACAGGATTTAAAGCTTGTTGTGCTGATCTCAACAGCCATGCTTTCAACAAGTACAGAGCTCTGCGTCCCCTGAGGTCAAAGGCCATGTCTTGTTTGTACCTTCCTGATACTTGGCATCTGCCAAACAGGTGACACACAATCAGTGTTTGCTGAACGATTGAATACAGGGATAGAGGAGATGTGTTTGCCATTAAGGATGGTGGGCCTGACCTCCATACCATGACATGCTTTCCTGCCCTGTCCTCGCCCTCCTTCCTTTCCTGAGCCTTTCAAGAGCAGAATATCCACAGCTACGCAGCTACCCTAACTGGTCTGTCCCAGGAACACGTCATGCCCTTCTTAGAGCTGAATCAGGAACTTCTTCAGGCTTAGGCAGCAATCAAGTTTGCAGGCAGAAGCAGGGGAATTCTAACAGCTGTTTCTCAAGGTTGAGGGCAGATCAAAACCTGGAGGCAGAAGGGTGAGCGTACACGGGCCTACGGCCTAATTTCCGGCGAGAACCCTCGGGCTGTTCCCTTGAACCCAGGGGTGCCAGTCAAGTCAGGGAAGCTGCTCAGTGGCTGGACCCACCTGAGACCTTCTGCCAGGAAGATGATTCTTCTCTCCAGCACTGCAGAGGCAAAGATCTGAAGAATCTGTTCGAAACTGAGACACTGCAACAGAGAGCTAAAATCCACGTGTTCTAGGTGGGAGTCCAGGGGCCGCGTCAGTGAGATGAACTGTGGGGAAACCAGAGGGAGAGGGTGTCACCAAACCAAAACATCACGCAGACTGCCAGCCTCTGCTCCATTCTCCCCCCACGAGTGAATCTGATCCTGTGTCCCCCCCATCCATGGCTTCCCTCTGCTTGGGGATAACGCTGGTGTTGTCATCCCTAGCATGGCCCACAAGGTGCTGCCTCCCTCGCTACCCTCACTGAGCACACCACACCTCCCACACCGTGCTTCACCACATCATCTCCTTCCTATTCCCTGAGCAAGTCACGCTCTTTCCTGCCCGAGGTCCTTCACAGGTTAGGCCCTCCCCCAGGCTGCTCTTCCTTGGTTCTCATCCTCCCTACAGTCTTAGAGGCCTTCCTTGGCCACCTAATGATATGTGTTTTCTGTCATGTCTCATGCAGCATTCTGTTTTTTTCCCCTTTCATCACAATCATATGATATTTAATTTTATATATATATATATATATATATATATATATATATATATATATATATATATGTCTCCTTATTTAACAGCTGTCTCCCCCATTAGACTTTTAGCTCCATGAGGTTTCAGGGACCCCGTTCATTTTATTCATCACTTTATATCCAGAAAATCATAAAGCCTGGTGCCCAGCAAGCCTTCCATACTTATTTTTTGAGTAAGTGAAAAAGCCTAACCCCTCCCCTTGTTTTTATATGGGGAAGCCAAGGTTCAGAGGGACATGCAGATTATCCAAAAGACCAGGGGTCAGCACTGGAATTCCTAAAACAATGTACAATTTGCTGCTTTGTGCCTTAAAACAATAGCATCCCTGTGGGGCATGGGTGGGGACTTAGGGGTGGGGATGGGTGATAAGAAATAGACAGATGGAGGCCATAGGTACAGATATGGACAACACTGGAGGATAAGGGTGGGGTGTGGGGGTAAGTGGCAGTTTGGGGGCTGGGGGCAAAGTCCATTCTAGCACCAGGAACCTCAGCTTATGTGGTTTATTTATTATCAATAAAAGTCTTGGGCAGGTGGTTAGCTCAGTTGGTTAGAGCGCAGTGCTCTTAACACCAAGGTTGCTGGTTCGATCCCCACATGGGCCACTGAGCTGCACCCTCCACTAGATTGAAACATCTACTTGACTTGGAGCTGATGGGTCCTGGAAAAACACACTGTTCCCCAATTAAAAAAAAAAAGTGTTGGTGGCTTGAACAGTGACTAGGTCCTTGTAAGCATCAGGTTGGGAGTACCAGAAAATTTGGGTTTGATTTTCAGCTCTGCTAATAATTCAAGCCAAGACCCAGTCTCTGCTTGGCTCCATTTCTAGGTATGTTACCCAGTGAACAGAAGGATGGTGATGAGCGGTACCAGAGGGGCCTGCCCCCACAGGCCATCTTGCTAACCCACCTCAGTGCCTGAGTCGGGGATGAAGCTCTTGAGGGTGACAGTCTTCCCAGGGGCAGGGAAGGCCGCCTCTCGGAGGCCCTGCATGAACGGATAGATGACCGCCATGGAGATCTGATGTCTCTTCTCCACTTCATCTAGAATCTGCACGAAAAAAGGACCATGGGGGGCATGGCTCAAAGGGAGGGTGGCAGAGACCCCTGTGTGAGGTTCCCGCATGGGTCCAGCCAATCCTCATGTATCTTCTAGGCCCCTCCACCAGCTGGTTCTCTCTCCTCCCTGGCAGAGACCAGTCTGCTGCTATCTCCTGCTTTTTCCTAGCCTCCTTTTCATCCTCTCTCTACCAATCCATATTCCTCCCTTCTCCTAACATCAATATAAGCTACCTTCCCCAGGAAGTCATGCCAGAGTACGCTCATTATCCATGATGGTCCATGTTCACTCATGCTGGTGGGAATGACAGCTTAGAAGACTGGGCCTCTTGGGTGCCACTCTGCCCTCCAACTTCCCCTGGCAACTCCCCAGGACCAGAGCCAGCCTCCAACCCTCGGAACCCTGCCCAGATGAACACTTCACCCAAGCAAGGGTTTATGGAGCTGCCTGCCTTCGCCCTCCAAGGGGCCTGCTGGGGGGCAGAGTGCACCGAAGCCCTTTCATGGCCATCAGTTCTGAGGGACTTCCCTCTGATCCCAACCCAGGTGTATTGGCTCTCAGGTGAGCTCCAGCTGAAGTCCTAGAGGCCTCAACATCCCTTCTGCCCTGGGAGTCGGAGGGAGGCCAACATTGTATAACAACTCTCTCTCTGTTTCTTCACTGTTCCGTCTTTCTCACAGATCACCTTCCTAGAGCCCCACACCAACCTGTGAGATAGGAAGGGGCGGGATCATTATATACATTTGACAGAGGAGGAAATGGACGCAAGCGACGCCTAACCTGGGGCTCCTCCCACTATCCTGCTCCAGCTGCTTCCGCACCTGACTGGAGGGGGAGCAGTGGACCTCAGCAGGGAAGATGGTCCCCTAGGTTCAGTTCCCACATTTCTCTAAAATCAAGTGGAGCTCAAGGCCCTCTCTGCCTCAGTGCTCCCACATGTGCCTCAGCTGACCCCGGCTGTGAGGGAGGCGCTCCACTAGGGGCTCAGGGAGCACCGGCAGGGCAGGCAGCCAGGCAGAGCTGGGAGCCGAACAGGCCCGACAGGCCCCTGCGGAATCCGGTCCCACCCTTACCTTGGAGAACAAGCCGAAGCAGCCGATGCAGCTGATGATGCAGTACACCTTGGGGAGGCGCGGACCAGGGCCAGCGGGCTGGAGGGACAGAGAGGTTCCTTCAGTGCTGCAGCCTCCCCAGAACCTTCCCCCAGCTGGAGCTGATGGGGAACCAGGCTGGTGTCTGGGGCTGGGGATTCACAGTGAAAGGTGGGCTGGATGGAGACAAGCCTGGCTGCTCAGAGGACAAGCAGCAGGGAGGCCAGAGTGGCCACCAAGGTCAAAAGAAGATGGCCTTGAGGGTGCTGGTGGGCCCACTGGCAGCACCAATGCCATCTGTGGTCAGCAAAAAGAGGGGGAAAGTATATTGCAGCGATGAGGAAATGGCTAGGGAGGAGGGCCCTGTGACAGTGACTCAGAGAATGCTGAGAGCTGAGAATAGTTTTTCACATCTCAGCCCATGCTCTGGGAGGCTCCAGGGCCCACGGCACTGAGGCCTGGACAGAGACGGTGGAGAGGATCAGGTTGGCGCCACCCACAGAGGAGAGCTGTTAAAAGCTGGGGGCGAGCAAAGACCAAAGTGTGGCCAGCAGAGATCCCCTGGGTGCGTGAGGGGAGGCGTGTGCCCCATTCGTGTGAGGCTGCAGAGGGCACTAACATGGCAGCTGGTGCTGGGCTGTGCTCTCTCTACAACCACCCCTGCCAGGGAGCCTGGACTTTTGCAGCTGAGGCTTGAGCAAGCCCAGCTGTGGAGCTGATCAGGCTGCAGAGAGGAGGGGGCAGTTCTGAGCTGCACAGACCAAGAGGCGCCTGCAGTATCCGATCTTCCTGCTCCCATCCACATTGGTCAGGACGAAGGAGAAGGTCTCCCTGAGGAAGAGCAGACGTGATTTGCATTTGCTCGCTAGACTCTAAAACAGGAAGGTGGTCAGCATCAGGGGTGTACTGAGGGGTGTGAGGAGGACAAAAGGAGCTGCTGATCAGTCAGTCACGAGAGTAATAACAACACCAGCCATTTACTGAGCACTCATTGGTGTCAAGCCCCAAATGCATCATCTCATTTAATTCTCAAAACATCCCTTTGAAGTAGGTTCAATTATTATCCATACTTTAAAGAGGAAGGACCTGAAGCTGAGAGCATGTGTTTCTATCCAAGGTCATTCAACTCCTAAGTGGTAAGGCCAAAATTCAAACCCAGGCAGTCAGACTCCAGGGCTCATGCTGTAAGGGACTTTGCCATGTCACTTTCTGAGAGGCCAAGGACCTTCTTCTAAGTCCAGCTTCTGCCAGCGGCAGAGTCAAAACACAGAGACGATCCCTTCTAGCCCAGGGGAGAGGATCTAGCCCTTCTCTGCACAGAGGCAACTGGTCAAGTCAGTTAGCTAAGATCCTTGGCCTTGAGGGACCCCAGGCAACACGTTTATAGTAAATCCACTGCATCCCTCCCCATCAGAAGGAAAGCTGGTGAGAAATCAGCGTACACACCCAGTGGGGGGTGCACGGGAACCACATGGCTCACACTGTCCCTTCTCCCCCAATCTCAGGGTCCTGTCCCAGGGCCCAGCGGTTACCTGGGATACTCAGTGAGTGGTGCCCACTCATTCCCGTCTGGGAAACAAAACAAGGGGATGGCGCTGAGCAGCCTCTCCTCCTCCTCCTGTTGGCCCCGAAGCAGGTTCTCCCGCTATAAGAAACAGGAAAAGAGGCGAGTGGATGGTGCAGGCAGGGGCCGGAGGAGAAGGCTGGAGGGCTGGCGGGCTTCCGCTGAGGCTCCAAAGCAGCTGAGAATCAGCTCTTCCACTGGCATGGGGTCAAAACTGCCTCTGCCTGTCACTCTGCACCCTGGGTCTGGCTGGAACGCCCCAAGGCTGAAACAGCCCCTCCTGGGCCAAGTCTACATGAATCTGAGTTAGGCTTGAGTGTCCTGAGGCTCCACATAGTCAGGAAGGGGGCCAGGGCCACACTGAATACAGAAAGGCTCCGAGACGGCCCAGCTTCCAGCGAGGAGCACATCACACAGCTACCACATCAGAGAAGAGACGCGGCCAGCTCAGCTGCTGCACCTTCAGGGTTAAGGAGAAGGAGGTCCTATCTTCAGCCCATCACCCAGTACAGGAGCAGACCAGGAGCCTGATGCATGGGCTGTGGCCACAGGTTGAGCCTGGCCACCAGCTGTGTGCCTTCCCCACCTCTCCTTCCCGCCCATCCCTGGGATGGGGTTCCTGCAAGGTAAGCTTCTCTACAGGGAAGGGTGACTGGCAGTGGAATCTGGAAGAACTAGGAAGTGCCTAAAGGGGCAGAAGAACTAGCCTAGTTTCCCCGCTAGGGAGCCTAGGTCAGCTCCTCACAAAGAAGCCAGACCTAGATTCTGGGGGTGATAACAGAACCCAGGGCTGAGCTCAGGGCAGCTCCAGACTCTAGCCCTGGCAAGGGGGGGGACCCGGAGAGGGCATTCCAACTGCCTCTCAAACACCCTCCTGCCCCCTCCTTTAATCCTTACCTTGGGAAACTGGTAGGTGATCGTGGGCTCATAATCCTCCCCCGACCGCTTTTTCTTTAAGGAAACCACGAGGAGGTATTCAAAGAAATGCTGCCCTCCAGCAAAGTTGGGCAGACCGGGCTCCTGGACCCATTCTGGTTCCTTTACAGCTTCCGCTGGATTGTCCTGGGTAGATCCTGAAACCACGACACAGGGCCCACTCGGTATCCCTTTGATCTGTGCCCTGAGTGGAGTCTGGCAGGCTCCAGGCAACTTCCATACCTCGAGGCCATCCGGCCTACGGTACGTGGAGGTCCCTGGAGCCTGCCCAGTACCTCAGGTCCTGACACGGGATCAGGGCCAACTGGGCAGTTTCCGTGCCTGCCCTGGGAACGTGAAACCACGCGGAGCCAAGAGGAGCCAAGAAACCACTGATCTGGAAGCCAAGGAAATGTACTGGGGAGGCCACATGGGAGGTCACATGCCCCGGGGTGCCGCAGAGACTCTGCCTACCCACAGGGTGCCCAGGGCAGTACCTGAAACAGTATGCCCCTGACTAGACCTGTACTCACTAAATCAGAATAAGCGTAAGGGCCATGTGGCTGTGACTACAACAATCTCCACAGAGGGCATGATGGGATCTGAAAACCAGCAGAGAAGCCTCCCAGGCCTGTCACATGGGGGACGAAATGAAGGTCAAGTTATAAAAGGAAGAAGAGAAAGAAGCATTTCAAGGAAGAAACATCCGCATCTGAAGAGAGCCACCCTGGAAAAAAGGAAGTGGAGAATCCAGTGCAGACCTGCTCGGAGTCGAGGCAGCCGTTTCCGGAGGAGTCTGAGCATCCCGCCTACCATTTGTCCTTCCACCTTTTGGGGCCTGCGGGGCATGGAGCACTGCCCTTTCCTCCAACACAGACTGGCTACAGAAAGCCTGAGAAAGGGGTCACTGCTTCCGCGTCCAACCACAACTCTATGAAGCCAAGCCCGACTCTGTCTTCCAAGTAAGGGAGAGCAGTTTCCATCCTGTGTACTCAATGGTTGAGCAAGAAGGATGTGACAGGACCCAGGAAGGTGGCAGAATGCCCGCACTGACAGAGGCAGCATCCTGGCACTGCAGCTGAGACCTCAGCTCCTCCCAAGAGCTCCAGGGCGTGGTGAGACAAAAGGTTATGAACAAACACCTCCAAGGCCTGGCTGCTTCTAGGCTAAGGGCTTTGAATTCTGGGCTGCAGATTGTACAACAACAGGTTTATTTACAACGTCAGGAAAGCGAAGAATGCCAGATAGCACCAGATTGTGGGTACTGGAACCTCGCTGGTCCCAAGACAGGAATCTTATATCACCATAACTTTGATGCTTGACCTTTCACTTTCAACCAGATCAACAGCAGCAAAAACCCCCTGCACGACCACTTGCTGCACACCGGAACTCCCAGGACTTCAGGGCCGCACGCAAGAGCAGGGTGCCCGCACTCCCCACGGCCGGGGTGCCTCCGCCGTCCCGGATTATGATCAATAGACTTGGCCCATTAATGATCAAAAAGGAGAAATTCTTCTAGCAAGAGAGAATCTTGGAACTCAAGGCGAACCTAAAAGCCTCCTGGCCTAGTGGTGAAATAGTGAGCGCAGTCCGTCTCTGAGCTGGAGAGGTCCTGATATTTCAGAACTACAATGGTGCATCTCTCACCCCTGTGGTATGTCCTAACTGGGACCTGTTCCAGGGCTCCAGCAAAGAATCCCTTTTGCAAGAAGGAAGCACTGATTCAAGACATTCTCCCTGGACTGCAGTAGGGAACTGGTTACAGCAGCCTAAGGGTCACCCAATGGCAAAGGAAATCATTTGGGTGATCTCCACCCACCCCCACTCCTGCAATTTTTTTTTTTCCTCCTGTTTGGCCAGGTTAGCAATTCTGCCCAAGCTAAAAGCAGAGCAGCTGAGCCCTGGGGCTCCAGGGGTGTCTGGAGGCTGGGAAAGAGAGAAAGAATAGCAATAAATTTAACTGGGTAGGATTTTCACACAAACCCTTGAGTGAGTAAATGCACAGGGTAAGAGAGAAGGACTTTCCATGAAGCTGTACCTGAGGAGCTAGGAGGCAAAAGGGTTTGGTACCAGCATTGCCACTCCTGCAAAGATTTAGCAGCCCTCTGGAAGAAAGTGGGGTGCTAGAGTAGAAGAGATGGCTGCCTTGCTCTTAAGAACTTCAGACCTGGCTTTCGTGGGACTAGTAAAAGCCAGCACTCAGTGGCCCAGCCACGACTCCTGGGGAGAACCCGCATACCAGTAACTAAGGATGTTATGAGTGCTGTAATGAGAACAGGGACCCAGAACACTAGGAGCTGTATCCATGCCTCACTTACAACCTGCACAGACTTGCTGCACAATCCTCACCACCTGTCTGAGGAACAAGCATCTTTGTAAAACAGATGGGGAAATTAAGGAACAGAGTAATTCAGGGTTAACGGAATCTGTTGAGGGTGCGAACTATGAGAGTTCTATGCCATGCTCCTGCCTGTACACACTGAACGGCCCACAAATGTGGGATGCCTCCTGTGTGCAAAGGGCTTTGAAAACCAAAATCTTTTCACTGGCCCTTCCAGGACCTCAGGAAATTATTCCTTTTCCCCAGATCCTTTGAGTTGCAATTTACAGCCCATTTCCTCCTTCTTTTGAATCAGGAGAGCCAAGAGAACAGCAAAACTCACAAACTCACAAAAATAAGTTACTAGATTTTTGAGCTGAGACCCAAGAAATCCAGAAAAAAGATTGCTTTCTCCTGCCTTTCAAAGGGGATTGTCGGCAGAAGAGAAAACATCCATCAAACACACATATTTCATATAGGTCACCTCATTTAATCCCCAGTGCCCTAGAAAGGAATTATTATCTTGAGTGTTTAGTTGAGGAGGGAGCCACCCTTTCTAAGGAAGTCAGCAGTCTGGTTACACTTGTTTCTCCAACAGGAAGCTCCTCCCACAGTCACCTGAGGAAAAGTCCCAGAACAGGCTAGAATGTAGGTGAGGGGAGTTTCTGGAACCTGGATCTGAAAGCTGACCCTTCCTCTTCTAGCTCAGCTGCTCTTCACCCAGGACCACCACCAATGCCACGCCTCCCCACCAGGATGATTTGCACATGTGTGTTGTATACACACACACCCCCTCCTACCACACATTTGCCCTACGGCCAAAAGGGCAAAAAACAGAGTAGGAACTCTCCAGGAAGGTGAAGGACAGATGGGAGGTACAGAATATGAGGAGGGCACACTCTCCTGGCCTGCCAGATGCCAGGCCTCTGGACAGGTAGTGCTGCCTGTTCATCTTCCAGTTCCTCAATGTTCAGGAAGCTCCTCCAGGCACAATCATTAGCCTGGTTAGGGGCCAGGGTGGGTGGGAACAACTGGAATGTCCCCTCTGAGTTGCAGGAACAGCCCCTGCCATTCACACAGAAGTCTCACGGATGAGGGAGACCAGGGAAAGACCAGGCCAGTGCTCTCCAGAGAAGACAGGACACAAGCTCTACCTGTATCTGCCCCAGCCACTGCACAGCCCCAGCCTCTGTACCCACCGGTGGTCTCTGACCTCTTTGCCTTGGTGGGATGGAATGACCAGATCCTGGAACCCCATGTTTAGGGAGATCAGCAAGGCCTGGGGGGGTGGGGGGCAGGGGTGATGGCAGAAAGAGCACTGATCTCACCCTCAGGTCTCCCCAACTCAGGGGCTGGGAGTGGGGTTGGGGGGTCTAAATCTTTTGACTTGCCAATGTTAGAGGGGGTGGGCTGTCTGGGAATGACCCCTGCTTACTGTCCCATTGGCTCCTTTGTCCTCAGAAAGTGGGACCAATGGGCTAAGTAACTGAGGGTTATGGCTGCTCAGAGGCCATACGACTTGCTAGTGATAAGCAGCAATAAGTGTTTGTTGAATGAATGAGTTCCTAATTGTCTTCCTTCCAAAACCCAGTGCCCCTTCTAAGAAAGGAAACAAATATTGACTTCTAATGTAATCCCCACAACTCTGAACAGGAGGAATTAGAATTCTCACTTCACTAGTAGGGGGGAGGGGGGTGAAGGGAGGCGTGACTTGCGTGGTTCACACACTCTAAGGGAGCAGCTGAGCAGGCGCCACCCCAGCTCTGCTGGTGGCCACACTCCTTGATGTCCTTGGGTGGGGGTGGTAAGTCGTCCGGGAGATCGGCTTTACTAGCCTGTGGCTATTTGCAGCACAGGGTCCAGTGCTGGGCGACTGATCCCCGCGGGGTAGGGCGGGGTAGGGCGGGGCGGCGGGCACTCCCCCCACCCCCACCCCGGGCTGAGGCGGGGTCTCCCGAGGGCGCTCCAGGCTCACTGCGGTTGCACCACAAGCTTCCTGGCTGGAAGTACACGTGGCCCCGGGGCCCCACGACCGTTTCCTTTGCCCGGCCGCCTCACTCCCAACCTCGCTGACCTGGCCACTCATCTGACCTCGGACCCCGTCCCCACCTCGCCCTGTCCACCCCTACCTGCGCCTCTCGCCTCATCTGAGCCCTGCCCAGCCCTCCCGAATGCCCCGCAGGCGTCTCCCGGATCCCGACCCCCCGCACCGCCCTCCCCGGCCCCCGCGGCGTCAGCCTCGTGTCCTGGCCCCGGCCTCCGCGCTGTCCCCGCGCTCTCGCCCCACGCCCGTGCCCGGCACTAACCCCCACGGCCACGCTTCAGTCTCAGGCTGGCTCGGAGGCGGCGGCCGAGTCCATCCATGGCCCCTCCGCAACCCGGCGCCGGCTCCCACGTCCGCGCCGGCCCCGCCCCCCAGTGCCAGACCTCCGCGGACCCGACACTTTCACTTTCACGCGGGGGGGAGGCCGAGGGAACCAGCCCGGGGCGGAGCGGCGCACCTTCCGGACTCGGCCCAACCCCCGGCGCACCTGGGCGGGCCCGCTCTTCGTTCAGTCCGGGCGGGCGCCTTGAGGTGACAAGAGGGCGCACAGGGCGCGTCCGGGAGGGGCGGCGCCACCTCGCTCCCACCCTCTGTGAGGCTCCCCGAGAAGCTTGCCTTTCCGTACCCCTCAGCCACCAATCGCGCGGGATCCCCGCGAAGTCACCCCCTACCTCCGTGGCCCTGGCTGGGAGTGCCCTGTGGGCATCGTCGCACCTTCCAGGTGGCTGCGGACTTAGCCCAGAAGGGGGTAGAGTGTTCAGAGTCGCCACACCTTTCCCACCCGTCCATCTCTCCCGCGCAACTGCTTTAGCCTCTGACCATTTCCAGATCTTTTGCTGTGTGTCCTTCCAGCCGCGGGGCACGTGTGCCCGCCTTACCCTATTCCCTGTTCCACTTCCTCCAGCCAACCGAGGGGAACCCAGGGGAGCCATACAGGCTCCTGAGAAGGGTCTGGAGATGCCGCCTAGGGTCCTGACGCTGCCTTCTGTTCAGCGTGTTCTCTTTAATATTTTATTTATTTTAATTTATTGGGTAACATTGGTTAATAACATAAATTTCAGGTGTACAACCTTAATAGTCCACATCTATACGTACTCTATTGTGTGCTCACCACCAGAAGTCTCGTTTCCTTCCATCAACATATATTGGACCCCTTTTACCCTTTGTCCTCCCCCACACACCCCTTCCTCTTTGCTAACCACCCTTCTGTTGTCTGTATCTATGAATTTTGTGTTTGTTTTATCCTTCAACAATGATTAGATAAAGATGTGGCACATATATACAATAGGATACTACTAAGCCATAAAAAAAGATGAAATCTTGCCATTTAGGACAACAAGAATGGATCTTGAGAGTATTATGCTAAGCGAAATAAGTCAGATGGAAAAGGAGAAGAACTGTATGATTTCACAGATGTGTGGGATAGAAAACAAAAAGCAACACGCTGTCCAGTGTGTTCTTGGGCAGATAAGCTCTGCCCTGCCCCCCAACAGAGATGTGAAAATTAAGGAACAGAAAGCTCTTTGTAAACTCATGTGATTTAAATTTAAGGGATGATGATGATGATGACAGTTACAGCTATCCACACTTTCTGTTTTCTAATCCCAAATTTCAGTACAGCCTTTCTGCTCCTTCTCCACCCTTCTCTCTTTCACTGGCTCTCAAACATGCCCAGACTTCAAGCTTCAGTTGCCAGGCATGAATATGTGCATCTGATAAACCTCCCTTGCTCCCTAGGGAGCTGCCCTGGCTGCCCTCCCCCTCTCAGGACCTGCATCTGTAGGGAGGAAAGGGTGGAGGGAGTGCAGAGTCCTTCTGGAGTTTCTTCTTTCCGGGAGGTTTTAGCCTGACTTTGAGGCGTGGGAGGCAGAGGGAAGAAGACATTCTGGCAGAAAGATATCCGGGACCTATAGCTCTAACCCTCCACCTACGGCTTCCTTCCCTCTCTCATGCATGGCCTCCAGGTGACTCTCCTGTGACAGGCTGTGGGTGAGCAAGAGTGAGGAATCCAGCCCTGGTATTAAACTGTCTGGTTTTAGCCCAGAGTTTCCAAAAGTCACCTCTACTCTGGGCCTATGCAATTTTGCACTTAATTACACAGTCTGTTTCTGTTCCCTGTTCTCAGTGTATTCCCGCATGCAAAGACACATCTCTTCCCCAAGTACTTTCTCTTGGCTGCATCTGTGTCTTATGCATCTCTGTGTAAGTTTAGAAGTTATTCATGATAAGCTTGTCCAACTGGTTGAATATTATTGTGCTTTCATTTCCCCAACCTATTTTACGGTGATCCCAACCACACTACTTCCTTGCTTTAAAAACAGATGAAGACGTACGTGCACAATGTACACCAATACGACATGTATAAGAAAGATCGTGGAAATCTTATTTGAAATAGCCTCAAACTGGAAGTAACCTGAAATATCCATAAACA
>NW_017731931.1:1219604-1223857 GCF_001890085.2 Hipposideros armiger
GAAGGGAGCTAATAGATACCTGTCTTCTATTTTTCTCCCCCTTTTTTCCACTTAATAAGCAGAGACAGCAGAGCAGTGAGCCCTTAGTGCAGTCCTAGAACACAGAGATCAGTAAAAACTTGTTCACTGACAGATTAATGACATCGACCCCAGCTCCCCATGTTCATCCTAATAACCAAGCCAAAGAAAGAATGACCCCCGTGCCCCCATGATTCCCTTCCTGTCCCCCCACCCCTGCCCAGCCCAGAAAGAAACTGTGTTGAGCAACTGTGTTAGGCAGAAGGGCTGTCTGCTCAGGGCCCACAGCCATCATGCAGGGAAAGCTAAGGAAATGAAGAAAGGGGGAAGGTCACAGTGGGCAGAGACCTGGAGGGAAGAAAGAAAGATAGTTGGGTAGAGAAACGGGGGACAGGAATGAAATCCCTTCACAACTGTGGTGGCCCACTCAGGTCTCAGACTGCTCTCTTCTCCTTCCCTTTGGTTTCTGCAGAGACTATCATTCTGTCTTACATCTTGGTCAGATCTAAAGAGATGGATGCACATAGGCGTGTGTATGTCTGCATACACACACTCAGCTAGGTGCCCACGTGTCTATTATAGGAACCAAATTGACACCTTTTCCCAAACCAGACCCTGCTTAATAGAGCCACTCAAACTCAGTGCCCTGAGGAGTTTGCGTTCTGGGAATTACATGCTGACTCAGCATAAGGGCCAGTCTCAGCCTCGGTGGACGCCTTTATCAGGCTTTCCTAAGAGCCAAAAAGGGCCACCGCCTACTTCATCGTTCTCTACTTCTCTGCTCACTTGACATTTCACTTAACATGTCTCCATGCAGCTGTCACTTCCTGAATGTCCCCTGTGTCCCAGGCACAATACTGGGTGCTGCGGATTGAACCAAGCCACCTTGAAACTGGCTGCAAGGAGGTACAGTCTCAGCTCTCTGAGTTTTCATGCCCACAGTAACTTATAACCTGCAGGGTTTTTGTGAAGACCAGGGGAGATTTTGGCTACGAAAATGTTTTTAACAACTGGCGTATCTAAGCTATTATTATGACCATATACTTCAGTGGAATGTGTAACGGAGCTCACTAGCGTCCTGACCACTGAGAGGAAGCAGAATGTAGCAGGCAGGTCCACTTGTAGGGCCTGAGGTCTGAGCCCCAGTCAGCTTGTAGATGCATGAGAAAACGTAAGCATCAGATTCCCAGGGTGAATGGGGTCGTGCAATTAAAAACTGCTTGCTTTTGCTTTCTTTATGTTTTTTTTCTTTTCTTTTTATGATCTACAAAGGAAACCAAATACAAATTGGTACAGTGCTTTATTCTTTAGGAACCCAGATACCAGTCCCCTGCTTATTAGGAAACTGAAAGTCTGCATTGCATGAGCGGCAAAGGCTTGGTTGCAAGAGGCCTAGGGGTGGGAGGTGGGGCTGAGGTTGTTTACCGGCTTGTTCTGGGGAAGGGGGTGGGATCATCACCCACATCACTAACCAGAGGAAACTGCCTGTTCCCCAAAGTCATTATGGGGCTTCCTGCCAGAGCACCTGATACCACAGTTCACAACCAAGGTGGGCCTTTGGGCCTTCGACTCAAAGTTTCTCCGAAGATGTAGACGGGAGGGTTTGTGAATGACCAAAGAACCAGCTCCCAGCTCAAATTTGAGCTCCTCAGGCTGATTGGGGGTGGCTGCAGCCAGAAAGAGCACCAGGCTTTTGGGTTCCTGCATTTAAATCCTGGCTCTGCCATTTGAAAGCTGCATGACTGCCTTCCTGTAAAATGGGGAGAGGGTATAAATGGTAACGGCTGTGAGNATATGTGTAGGAGACTTTAATTTTAACAGTTTTTTTTAACATTCATTAGGATGTTAGGGTGACATAAATGGAAGTATAAACCAGTTGAGTTGAGAATAAATTGAAAAATTATTGGGATATAAGAGAGTAATGTTAAATAGAAATCTGCTTTTTTGAGAAGTGTGTATAACAGTAGGAAAAAATTCAGTGGTCTATAGTTAGAGGGAGATTTGGATTTCAAGTGATGGGTTAATATGGGAAAGGTTAGAATTTAGTTATAGGCATTAGGGGTAGGAACCAGCTGGGACGAGATGCAAGAAAAAGTGACAGATGGAGGGGGAGACGGTAGAAGTCAGGGCCTGAGGTAGAAAATTGGCTTCAAACGGGGAAAAGGTACTTTATTTGTTGGGGAAAAAGAGATGAGCGTGGGTATAGATGTTGATTCATTTGTAGATGAGGAAGTGGGAGGCGAAAGGGCAGAAAAAGAGGCCCTGGTTTCTGCTAAGAGAGTTTTCTTGCAGCTACCGTTTCCCACTCTATCTCTCAGGTTATTCTCCCAGAGTCTGGCTGTGAGTGGAAGAAAATGACACCAGCTCTCCTTTCCTGAAGGACTTGAAAGGGAGCCCTCAGGCACATTTTATTCAGGGAGGCAGAACGGCGTACTAGGATGGTGACCTTGGACACATGGGCTAGCTCTATGCTGCAGGTTACTGTAGGCATTTCCTAAGCCTTCCCCTCCTGCAACCATCAAATCACCTTGCAGGGTGGTTGTGAGCACTAGAAAGAATAGATTTGGAATTCAAATGTCCAACCTTCACACACCCCTTTAATACTCAGATCACCGTAGTCTCAACTGCACCTCTTTGAATGGCAGCAGTACTGTGGCCAGGTTCCTGATTCCAGGTCCTTCTGAGAAAGCCGTAAGATGTGCTTACCTGCTCCACAGGCCAATTCTGGTAGTTGCTTGTCATCAGAGTTCATCGTAGGGATCCAGCTATCACTTCCTTCTTCCACAGTTACCCCCACTTGTCTCATGACAGACTGCTACTGCTCTCATCTGTGCCATTTTGCCCAACCTGGACACTGACTCGACCTCCAGTTCCATGCAGAACAGCTAAGGTTGGGAAATAAGGTTTGTTATGACTTGGCTGAAGGCTTTGTAATGAAAGAAGGATATCACAAAAGAGAGAACATAAAAATTAAATATCACTGCTCTCGGGGTCTGCAGAGAGGTCCTCTGTTGGCCTGCCCCATGTTGCAGAGACTAGCTGACCTGACTGTGATGGAAATGCCCTTGAGTCAGTATTCACATGTTCCAGAATGATTGACAATGACAATGTTCATTATATTCAAGGGAGAATTCTGCCGCCCACACAGCATGTGATCTTGTCTTTTGGCACAAAAACACGAGAACAACAACAAAACCAAAAAACACCTCCAAAGACTGGGTCTTTCATGATGGAATAACGCTATCAATAGTCCAATACACTTTATCTTCGTAACTTGAGGTGAACGATAGTTCAGCTATCTATTTTTCAAGTCATCTTGGAGTCTTGGTGTCTGATCTCCCGTGAGAAATGACTTGGACAATATCCCATCATCTGCTAGAAATAAGCAATGATGGCCAGGATTAGGAAAGAGAATCCGAATATTGGAGACAAAGATGATCTTTTACATTAAGAAAGAGCTCCTGGAACAAAAGTTCTCAAGTCTCTCTCTCCTAGACAAAGGTCTGCTCTATATTTGGATAACCTTGACACCCCTCCTCCCCCATTTAAATCAGATCTCCCTGTTACAACCTCAAATCACACCATTTCCTTAAAGCTCTTATAACCATCTGTAGTTACACATATACTTCTGAGATTAATTGTTCAACTATCTTCTCTCTTTCTAGAGTCATCCCCAGGAGGCATGAATCATATCATGTCTCTTTTGCTCACCTCTGTCCCTATGCCTAGCACAGTGCCAGGCATCCCCTATGTAATTAGTAATCAGTAAATATTAGAGTGGATAAAGGGGTGAATGAATAGATGAGTAACCTGCCCTAAACTTCCATTCTTTAAGGAGACAGAAAATTACTTGAAACATTTTTGCTCTTCTGGGTTCTACTCAGGGCGCACACACTTAGGTTGCTTAAGACACATCCCGCCTTTTATCTTTGCTGGCAGTCTCTAATCAGAGGTGTATCAGATGGGTAGAATCTGATCATGGGAGTCCCAACCTCCTTTGTGGAAATGGATTTACAGTGTACACGTGACACAGCTCCGGCCAGTGAAAGGGCAGAAGATGTCTATTCTGGCCAAGGGGAAATCTGCTGGGGACTGTTGGAATAGGTTTCTCTAGATAGAAGAGATGATGTTTTTCCCCTTCTGGACATCACAGAGTTTGGATGCGATGACAGGAACTGCTGAGATAAAGCCAGCACACTCCACAGGCGGGGGCCAACACACTCTCAGAGTAAGTG
>NW_017731931.1:1225137-1234853 GCF_001890085.2 Hipposideros armiger
TGTGACCTGCAATTCAAAAAAATTGGGGTTTTTCTCATATTTTTCCCTGCAGACTACCTGGGTTGGCATTCCCAGCTCTGCCAGTTACCAGCTTTGTTACATTAGACGAGATTCTTAACCTGTCTGTGATTCCATTTTCTCCCTTTTGATGGGGGATAAGAATGGTACCTACCTCCTAGGGTTGCATTAAGGATTACATGAGTTAATATACAGAAAGCGCTTGGAATGAGAAGTCATTGGGAGGTCTGAACAGAAGACCGACGTGGTCTCACAGTGATGGGTAAGGAATGGTCCCTGTCCTCACAGAGTTTACGTTCTTATGGGGAAGATAGTGTAGAGGTGCTGGGATTAAAAGAAACACAGGGCAGTCCAGGAACATGAAGGAGAAACATGCATTCCAGGCTGAAGAATCTAATCTGATTTCCAGAAGGTAGGACGGGGAGATAAAATGAATTGTGAAAATTTTACTTCCTTTTTCAAAAATGAATAGGCTGATTTTTAGAGCAATTTTAGGTTGACAGAAAAATTGAATGGAGAGTAGAGAGAATTTCTATGTATCCCCTCCCACTTACACTCAGTTCCTCCGGTTATTAATATCTTACATTTGTGTGGTACATTGGTTACAATTGATCAGCCAATATTGAAACACTAGTATTAACTGAAGTCCATGGTTCCCATTAGGGTTTGCTCTTTGTCCCATACATTCTGTGGATTTTGGCAAATAGGTAATGCCACATATTGACCATTACAGTGTCATATAGAATGGTTCCACTGTGCTAAAAATCCCCTGTGCACCGCCTACCAATTCCTCCCTCCCTCCTTTTGAGTCCCTGGCAAGCACTGATCGATTCTTATACCATCTCCATAGTTTTGCCTTTTCCAGAATTCCATAGACTCAGAATCACACAGTATGTAGACTTTTCAAATTAGCTTCTTTCACTTAGCAACATCTACTTACAAAAACAAAAACAAACAAACAAACAGACAAAAAACCTTCTCTAAATACTCTAAGTACAGAACAGATTCAGAAAAAAAAAGAACAAACAGAATGTGAACGTGTCTTTCTGGCACTATTCAGAGCTTTGGAACCAATAGGTATAAACCAATTTCCTTACAAGCATTTGCTTAATAATATTGGACTGATATAAATAAATCCCCAGCACCATGACTACAGCATTAGTACGTGGTCAACATGTCACTGTTGAGCTGAACTAGAGTCCTAACACCTAGATGACACTTAGGAGTTCCCCTAATCTCCTGGCCATTCGCTGAATAGGAACAGATAGCTCTCATGGACTGAGCTCTTTCAGGCACGATGCTAAGCATTTTGGAAACATTATTTCAAATCAGCATTACCAATAATCCTTTGAGTAGGTATTACTATCCCCACTTTATAGATGAAGAAACAGGCTCAGAGATGTTAAGAAACTTGCCCAAAGTCACAGAGCAGATAAAATGAACCTTCAGTTCACACTCAGATGGGAGCCTTATCTCTGGGTTCTTGGGGGACTGCCACCAGCAGTTGCTGTGCCATTTCCTGTGGAGTTGACAAGTGGCCCAGTGCTCAAAGCCTTCTGTGGTGTCCTCAGCAGACAGATATCCTATTTGATTATAATCAAGCTAGTCTGCTCACTGCTCCCCAAATGCCCTACCTTTCACACTGAGAAATCCCCCCCCAGTATATGTGAGTTTGTTTTTGTTCCTTATATGGGACAGAGGCTCATCATAATAGGTGTCACAGCTACTGGAGTCCTCAAAGATATAAATAACTCCCCCGAAATCAAGCAGACATATAGCTCGGCGATGCTGGGAAAGTGAGGCCCACCATTCACCATTGTAGGAGGAGAGGGGCCTGAAGATCATGAAGGGTTTTGTCATTCCTCAAAGATCCTTAGACTGTCTACCTATAATCAAAATTATAAATGCATGATTTTTCTCCAACGCTTCAAAATTCTGACAGGGAAGACTTATAAATCTAATAAGCACACTCTTTCTAAGATGTAAGCAAGTCTGGTATATCAAACATATCAACCTGCTAAATGTGGTAAGCAGACAGAGCATAACCAAAGCAGCATCATGAAGATGAATTTCTTTACCTGAATGAACACAATTTATCAAAAGTACTGATTCTGTATTCATTTATTTTTTGTCTCCCTACTTATTTGTACAATTTTTCCAGAACCACATTTTTTTTTTCATCCAACCAAGGGAAACTTTAAAACCATCTCAGTCTCAAGACTATGATAACTGACATTTCAGAATCAGTTTTTGGTCTAAGACTCTGGATGGGGAAGCAAAGGTTGTACATTAATTCCAAGGTCATTCCAAACGAGCCACAAATTAACAAGCTGAACCCTCCTAATAGTAATAAAGTTTTCTCAATGCTATGCCTTTTCTTGCAAAATAGTGCATCTTCTACCACCTTTTTTATTTTTTGAATAATAACCATGTATAACACTTTTACTGAGATGTCTTCCATGTGAATTTTAAGTGATAAATTAGAATTGAGATTCTCTTCTTGCCTGAATTGCAATAAAACCTCTTTATTGCCTATAGTGAAATCTCTTTATTCCCCACCTTCTTTCTTCCTCTGCACCTCATTTGTCTCATTAACCACCATATTCTGGCCATTTAGTGACAGAAAGAACCTAGAATGACAGAATGTCAAGTCAGAAGGGACAGTATCAGAGGCATTCCTATGCCCCAGGCTGTCCCTGTCAAACACTGCACCTCTGCTGGTACAGTCTCAGCAAAAAACTGAAACCAGATGGAAAGGGGTTGGGGGTGCTGGGGGGCGGTGAGAAGGAGGAAAGGATTAAGATGTGCACATTGCCATTTATAAAAACAGTCACGGAGGGCGGCTGGGCAGCTCAGTTGGTTAGAGCTTGTGCTCTGAGCAACAGGGTTGCCGGTTTGATTCCCACATGGGATGGTGGGCTGCGCACCCCTCTCCCCTTCTAGAACTACATTGAAAACGGCGACTAGACTTGGAGCTGAGCTGCGCCCTCCACGACTAAGGTTGAAGGACAACAACTTGACTTGGAGCTGATGGGTCCTGGAAATAACACATTGTTCCCCAATAAAGTTTAAAAAATGTATGTAAATTAGTATTTAAAAAGTAGAAGGAGGAGGAGGAGGAGAAGAAGAAGAAGAAGAAGAAGAAGAAGAGGAAGAAATACAATGAATATTTAAATTAAAAAATTATTTAAAAAAANATATATATATATATCTTTTTAATCACACAAAGACAATATAAACAAAATACAAAGTAAAAAATGGGAAAAAATTAAAATAAATATGAGAGAGAAAAGATACATTTATATAATATAGAGAGAACTCCTAAAAAGATGGACAGTCCGATAAGAATGGGCAGGCAAAGGCCTGCACGGGTCCTGAAAGTGGGCACAGGCTATTTGGGCACAAGTCCGGGTGTCTGGGTCATGGTGTAGGAGAGGAAGGATGTGGCTCCAGGTGGATGTGCCCTGGTCCTGCAGCCTCCTCATCTCGTGCGTGGCGCGGGGTGCGACTGGAGGAGGACCAGAGTGGATGCACCAAAAGCAGGGGCAACAAACGACGGCCCACAAGACAAACCCAGCCCATCACCTGTTTTTGTAATTGAAATTCTGTTGGAACGCAGCCAAGCCACATTAGTTTACATCTTGCCCGTGGCTGCTTTCTCCCTCCAATGGCAAGATTGAGAAGGCAGAGACAGTATGGCCTGCAAAATCCCAAATATTACTATCTGGCCCTTGACAGAAAACTTTGCAATTCCTTCTCTACAGCATGGTGCCAAGGTGGGGACCAAGGCTCCCCAGGTATAAGGCTGTTTCTACGTTCAGACACCCTAATTTCAGGATAAATTGTGTTTTTCCCCATTCTCTCGCATTTCTTCTAATCCTTTCCTTCTAGAAAAATGATTCTTATCCTAACCTTTGAACAGCACTTTCATGCACATATTTAATCCTCAGGGCTGTTAAAGGAGGTCATGGAAGTCCAATTTACAGATGAACTATTGGGCTTAGGGAGTGTAAGGTCATCTATCTGATAGCACTGGAATTTCTGCAGAGGAGGGGCTTAGAGAAGGCTACTTATCCGAAGGGGAGTGAGAGTGGAAATACTAGGGGATTGGTGTCAAAACTGCTTGGAATATTCCCTTATGGCTGAGAAAACACCAGATATATGTACCAAAGAACAGGGGTGACAAGACTGCTGGAGACTGGGGGAACTTGTCCCTAAGGCCCCCTAACCGCTGCGCCACTGCTCAGGCCTTCTTACCTAAGGTAGGCATTACTCGGAGGTTCTCTGTGGTTTTATAACTCTGGGTCAGTACTTTGCTTTCTCTGGTCGTCATGTTCTTGGGAAGCAGAATTGCCAAGTAATTAAGAGCACAGTCTGGAGTCAGACTTCCTGGGTTCACACCCTGGCTTTGTCACGAACTTGCTGGCTGTGTGACCTTGGGCAAATTACTTACCTTCTCTGTGCTCCAGTTTTCTCATTTGTGAAATGGGGATAATAAGAGTGCCTATCTCCCAGAGATTTGAGGGGTAAGTTAATATTTGCAAAGCATTTAGGCTAGTGCCTGACGCATTATGAACACTTTTTTTGTGTTTGCTATTACTTTGATTATCATGGGTAACAATTAACCTTGGCCATGTTTTGGGCTCCAAGCCGTGAACTCTATGGAGCCATTTCTCATACCTGCTCTGAGGAGAGAACCATTTGCTTTGCCAACAGCCAGGAGAAGATTAAAGAGATGAGGGCCTCTTGTTTAGCACCTGGTACATTGTATGTGCTGAATGAGTGGTAGCTATTATTGCTATTTTCAAGACGGGTCCAATTCCAGTTAGCTAATGCGTCAAGTCCTTGCAGTCAATGATAACGGTTTAGACAGGGGCCAACTGAGATGAAGGCCTAGGAAGGATCAGGGGCACTGGATATGTCCTGTAGTTGTATCCCTTTCCTGTAGGTATATGGGAAGTAAGACTGGGAGTGGAATGGAGGGAGGCAGGTCCTAAAACATTGTGCTGCTCAGAGCCTCAATCCATAGCCATTTCTGTAGCTGTCTTTTTTCTGATTTATGTGGGTTCTTGGGGTCTAGTCCCAGGCTTTGCTGCTTCTCCTTTCTGAGTCAAAGCTTAATTAGAAATGTCTGCCCCACCATGCATTTCCTCCACCCTCTGTAAACCAGGCTACCTTCAGTTAAACAGAAGCAACTTTGGAAAGTGATTCTTTCTCACTCAAACCTGGTGAAACCTCACAAACTTCTAGCCTCTCTCTGACATCTGTTGCTACAGTAGAACCAAGGAGCTGGAGGGTGGGACGGCCAGGAAAAAAGCTCAAATGGTGGCCTGACTTCTCTTGTTGGTACTCCTCCACTAGGTCCAGCTGGTCTCTTTTGACAGGTGGGCCTACTCTGACCTGTAATGACTTTGAGCCCTAAGCCAGCCTCATACTTGTGCCAGATATGCCATTTCCTAAATGTACTTTCAGTCAACAAGTTTTTAAGGCCATTCTCACGGAGTCTCCATTGTGTCCTGGGTTGATTACCCAAGAAGGAAAACACAGATAAGATTCAGGGGGTAAATGGGATCCATATGGCCCCCCACCCCTTTATTCCTGAGTTCCCATCTTGCCTGCTGAAGGGAGCCAGGTGTAGGGTGGGAGGGCCTGCAGGAGTCCTTATAAAAAAGCTGTTGGCTGCCTGTTTAGGCCTGGAACTCGCATTTCGGACCTCCCATCAAAATGGGCAAATTGCTGATTCTTGCTGGTGAGTCTTCTCCAGCAGCTCGTGCAGCTTTCCGAGCAGCCGCTGTTCCTTCTCCATTCACTCTGCTGATACCTGCTCTGTGCTCCAAGGCTGCCTGCATTGTCCCCTTTCTCTCTTGTAGCCTCCTTGGGTTCATAACATAGTAGGGAGGGAGGCAGGGAAGGAATGAAGGAAAGGAGCGAGGGAGTAAAGAAGGAAGGAAGGAAAGAAGGAAGGAAGGAAAGAAGGAAGGAAGGAAGGAAGGAAGGAAGGAAAGGAGCGAGGGAGTAAAGAAGGAAGGAAGGAAAGAAGGAAGGAAGGAAAGAAGGAAGGAAGGAAGGAAGGAAGGAAGGGAAGGAGGGAGGGCTCCCTGAGCACCTGTGGGCTTCAGATGGGAGGGAAATGGGTAACTGGTGAACAGGAACAGGGCCGTTTCCCCATGTGGGCTGATGGAAGACTGGGGCTAGCCCTCCCATTCTAAGGTTCTGTGATTTCTCCTCACTGCCCGCTACAGAGCAGAAGATCAATGCATAGACTTGACCAAGGACTATTCAGCTAACAGGAGCAATAAATAGAAAAACGAATGAAGCAGATTTTATCTGTGAGGAGGCTAGGGAAGAAGCACAAAAGACCTTAAAGAGCTAATGCAGTTCCTCCACTGCCAACTCCTCCCAGAGATGATGCTTAAACTGTGGGCAGCAGCCCAATGAGAATGATCTGTGGGCAGGGCACAACAGCTCATTTTGCATGTGGTTGGTTGGGTGGCTTGAAAGGGAATCAAATTTAGAAGCATCATTTGAGTTGAAAAGTAGAATGAAGTTAGTTCTAGAAAAGGCGAGTTCTAGTTCTCAGTGTGGAGAGGGTCTTATGGAAGGGGGCCCAATGCGTGAAAACTCCCCTTCTCTACCCGCTGTGTCCCCTCGGCCTTTCCCCACCAATTTGGCTTATCTGTACAGCCCATTCATTGAACATACATTGGTAGAGAGTTGACTGCCTGCCAGGCACTGTGCTGGGTAGTAGGGACTCAGTATTGTCCCTGCCCTCAAGGAGCTTAGAGCTTAATGGGCAGGCCAATAAACAATGATCTTTCAGTGTGATCAATACTGTGACAGCACAGATACTAAAGGACCCAGAAGGAGAAAAGAGAGGCCCAGTCAGTTCAAATGTTGCTTGTCCTGGGAAGTCGTCCCTGACTTCTTTTCCGTAAGGCTCTGTGTGTGTCTCAGTTTTACCACTTGCCACGTTGCCGAGCACCTTTGTACTTACAGGTTTGACTTCCCATCAGACTGTGAGCTCTCTGAGGCCAGAGACCTTGTCTAGTTTTTTCTTTTTATCTCCAGCACCCAATAGTTAGTATGAGTTTGTTGAAAGAATAATACGTTTCCCTGTTTCCTGAGCTGTGCACTATCATCTGAGCTTCCGAACTCCTTGAATTTACCTACATTAGCCACCTTCTCCAAAAGCATCATGCAGGGGTCCACGCTGGGAAAGGATTTATAGGGCAGAGGAGACATTGGATCTTTGACCGTCTTCTCCACTTACTGGCCAGTGCTCCCCAGGCCTGCTCTTTCCCAGCCAGGAAAGGATAAGCCTGCCACTCTCTGACCAAAGTCTCTTTTCTTCTTTAGGGCTGGCCTTCCTGCTGCAGCTGGGTAAGTGTCCCATGTGAAGGGGGGGGGCGTGCCAGGGTACCCCGGGGGCAAGGGACATTTGTCAGGGCAGGGATCATCTCTTACTTCCCTGCCATTCCAGGCACGGCAACCAAAATTGTGTGTTACTTCACCAACTGGAGCCAGTACCGCCCTGGGGTTGCCAGCTACATGCCCGAGAATGTGGACCCGTGTCTCTGCACGCACATCATCTATGCCTTCGCTGGCATGGCCAACAACCAGATCAAAACCATCGAGTGGAATGATGAGGTCCTGTATGCTGGCATCAATGGCCTCAAGGACTAGTGAGTTCTGGGCTTGGGCTCTGTGCTGGGTTGGAGATTTCCACATGGGCCTTTCAGAAATTCCTCGAGAGACAGCAGCACCAGAACACTAGTCTTTGAGTCCTTTCCAAAATCATTCTCGTGCTTCATTGGCAGGGCTGTCAGCATCATTCTCCCCAGGAAAGGCAGGTTGCTGTCATTTCATCTTTTGTATGTGTGTGTGTGTGTGTGGGGGGGGGGACTGGTGGTGTTGGTGGTGCTGGTGGTGGTATTATTTTCTCACCAGATCCTCACCATTATATTCTGTCCCAGAAGGTGCCACCCACAAGAGATTTATTGTGAATACTGCCTCCTGGAGGTAGTCATGGTGCAGTGCATCCCATACCAATCTATGAGCCAGCTATCTATAAAACCTAAAATGGTTCTTGTGCCAATTACCATATTTTGCCATGTATAATATGCTCCTGTGTATAATGTGCACCCACGTTTGTGGCCCAAACTTTCAGGAGGAAGAAATCTTTCATTTTAATTTTTTAATTCAAATTTTTATTTGTTTACATTTAGGTACTTGTTTTTTTGTATTATAAAGGAATTTTAGGATTTATTTTTAAACATATGGTACAAGAAATTTTATGATATTTATGCATCATAGAAGGCCAAGAACACTTCGTCATTGCAAGTTCGTCATAAGTTCAAAAAAACCGATGATCATATTCCAGGTTATTAATTTGCATACTGATATCGTTATTGATTTCTGGAGTTACACTTTTTTTTTTTAAGATTTTATTGGGGAATTGGGGGCATGGGAACAGCGCTGGGGAATCGGGGAAGGGGAACAGACAAGTTGCTGTCGTTTTGTTCTTCAGTCTAGTTGTGGAGGACGTTGCTTCACTGGCCCAAGTTGGCACCATCATTNGAGTGGCTCAGTTGGTTAAGAGCTTGCTCAAGAGTTTGAGCTCTGAGCAACAGCGGTTCAAGTCCAGCCCGAGCTGAGCAGCCGCTGAGCTGCCAACACTGAGGTGGCAGGATGGCTCAGCTAAAAAAAAAGTAATTGAAGTAACAAACACCTTCCTCTGTGTGTCAGGTCACGAGGGGCTGAGGGTCACAAAAGGCCCCTTTTCACCTGGAGCACTCACTCTAGGCACTTGCTGCCCAGCTGTAGATTGTGTGAGCGGTCAGCCTCCTGCTGCTGCTTTTCCCAGGCTCTGTCCCCCTCCCCCAAGGTCATGTCCTTATCACAGCAGCCCACATCTGGGGACTACATAAGGTGGGAGTACAGGCCCAGGCATTGTAGTGTGACGCAAGCCAATTCTGACGGACACCACTTGCAGAGCTCCCGCCAGGTTGGCTGAAGCTTCGTTGGGGCTGTGTGGTGACTCAGCTTCTCGCCTGCCCAGTCCGGCCCCGCGCCCTTCCTTTCACAGGTGATGATTCCTGGTAGACAACTTGTGCCCAAGCTCTGACTCCACTTCTGTTTCCAGAGAACCTAACCTGTGAGAGAACCTAACCTGTGACTTTGGGAGCCACCATTGGGCTTTGGCAGCACATGGAGTCCAGGTTCCCTGCAGCCAGGGCCTCAAGGCCAGGCAGTGGGTGATGAAGGCACAGGAAGGTCGCCCCGATACCTTTGAAGGTTTGGGCTCCTCACAACTCTCCATCTCCCTTCTTTACCAATGTGACATAAAATTGAAATGAATATCTAGAAAGTATTGGAAAAATAATATGTATTTATTGACTGTCCATTCTGATACAGGCTCTCTGCTAAGTGCTTCACAGCCACGATCCCGTTTAATCCCCACAAACAATCCCACGGGAAAGGTAATCTTTTTATCCCTGTTCTGTAAAGACGTTCCCTGGCCTCTGTCTATGGAGAGTTAGGGCAGTTCATGGTTGGATGATATATGATCATCTCTGGCCTCCTCCAGGATCCTGGACCCATTTCTACAACTTGAGCCGCTGACAACAGCTTTCTTTTCATCTCTGGCTGCTGCTTCCAACCTCTGTTTTCTCCTTCCTCCCCCAACTCTCAATTCTGCA
>NW_017731931.1:1237553-1240520 GCF_001890085.2 Hipposideros armiger
TAACAAATGCCCCTTTCTGTTATGCCAAGTTTAGGCCTGAACCATGCCCCAGAAAGCAAGGTGGGGAGGTGCCAAGCCTCAGGAATGCAGGCGTGTTGGGGCAAACAAGGAAAATCCATTTCTCCATATTTAGAGTAGAACATTTCTTCCTTCCTCCTTTTTCTGCATTTCCCCCGTCTGTCGTTCCTAGTGTTCTCTCTCTGCTTCCTCCTCTTTTTTGGTTCATACCTATTTCCACAGTGAGCCAGGCCGTGTAGTCGTCCTCTCTCCCTACTCGTCCTCCGAACTTTTCTGAGACAATCCCTATCCCAAGACGAGACAGAGGTTGAGACCTCACCTTCCCAGGTTGAGCAGCCTACCAGCTACCACCAGAGGGCGCTACTTCCACTGGCATTCTGCCGCAGAGGCTCTCGCCTAGTCCAGGCTTGAGTTGGTTCAGAAGCACCGCCAGGGCCTGGACCCGATTCCATCTGGACCAGTGACAGTGCCTCAGTTTCCTCACTGACTAATAAAAGCCTCCTGCATTTTCATTTCCTTCTGTGCAGAAATGGGTTCTGAATTTCCTCCTCAAACAAATCCCTAAATCATATTTCAGACCAAACCTTGGGTTAGTAAATGTAGTTTTTTCCACCTTTTGGGATTCAGGCCCTCCCTGGGGTTTGGAACAGAGTTAGATGTTGCCTTCCTAGGTCGCTATAAATCAAGATGACCCAGGGCTGGCTTTTAAATCTGATCTTACACCAAGAAATGGACACCCTTTTCCCACCCATCTGACAATTCTCAGTTCCTACGAGGCCTCTAAACTCCCACCAGTCACACCTGTTCCCGGTGTCTGCCACAGGTTCCCACCCCTGAGACTTCACTGAGGCCTGGATGCAGTGTATGTTCCTGACTCTTCTTCTGCACCCCAGCAACGTCCGGACCCTCTTTCTAATCCTACCTCAAAGCTCTCTTCCTGGAGGAAGCTGGCCTAGCCCATAACAAGACCCTGTAGTCATTCCATTCACCACCGTCCTCCATTCCATCGGCAGTGCTGTGCTGTTTCTATTTAACTCTCTGCTCCTTCATTCTACATCTTACAGAGTTCTCCCCTATGTCCTCTTTTCCGGGTTAGGTGCAGAAGCCAAAAATGAAGATGTACAGGATAGGCTCCACAAAAATATTTTTGGGGGGTCACCAGATGGCTCAGCTGGTGAGAGCGTGTGCTCTGAACAAGTTTGCTGGTTCGATTCCTGCATGGGACGGTGGGCTGCGTCCCCTCCCCCACCCCCCGGCCCCTGCAACTAGATTGAAAACGGCGACTGGACTTGGAGCTGATGGGTCCTGGAAAAGTTACCCAATAAAAATTAAAAAAATATATATATATATATCTTTTTAATCACACAAAGACAATATAAACAAAATACAAAGTAAAAAATGGGAAAAAATTAAAATAAATATGAGAGAGAAAAGATACATTTATATAATATAGAGAGAACTCCTAAAAAGATGGACAGTCCGATAAGAATGGGCAGGCAAAGGCCTGCACGGGTCCTGAAAGTGGGCACAGGCTATTTGGGCACAAGTCCGGGTGTCTGGGTCATGGTGTAGGAGAGGAAGGATGTGGCTCCAGGTGGATGTGCCCTGGTCCTGCAGCCTCCTCATCTCGTGCGTGGCGCGGGGTGCGACTGGAGGAGGACCAGAGTGGATGCACCAAAAGCAGGGGCAACAAACGACGGCCCACAAGACAAACCCAGCCCATCACCTGTTTTTGTAATTGAAATTCTGTTGGAACGCAGCCAAGCCACATTAGTTTACATCTTGCCCGTGGCTGCTTTCTCCCTCCAATGGCAAGATTGAGAAGGCAGAGACAGTATGGCCTGCAAAATCCCAAATATTACTATCTGGCCCTTGACAGAAAACTTTGCAATTCCTTCTCTACAGCATGGTGCCAAGGTGGGGACCAAGGCTCCCCAGGTATAAGGCTGTTTCTACGTTCAGACACCCTAATTTCAGGATAAATTGTGTTTTTCCCCATTCTCTCGCATTTCTTCTAATCCTTTCCTTCTAGAAAAATGATTCTTATCCTAACCTTTGAACAGCACTTTCATGCACATATTTAATCCTCAGGGCTGTTAAAGGAGGTCATGGAAGTCCAATTTACAGATGAACTATTGGGCTTAGGGAGTGTAAGGTCATCTATCTGATAGCACTGGAATTTCTGCAGAGGAGGGGCTTAGAGAAGGCTACTTATCCGAAGGGGAGTGAGAGTGGAAATACTAGGGGATTGGTGTCAAAACTGCTTGGAATATTCCCTTATGGCTGAGAAAACACCAGATATATGTACCAAAGAACAGGGGTGACAAGACTGCTGGAGACTGGGGGAACTTGTCCCTAAGGCCCCCTAACCGCTGTGCCACTGCTCAGGCCTTCTTACCTAAGGTAGGCATTGCTCGGAGGTTCTCTGTGGTTTTATAACTCTGGGTCAGTACTTTGCTTTCTCTGGTCGTCATGTTCTTGGGAAGCAGAATTGCCAAGTAATTAAGAGCACAGTCTGGAGTCAGACTTCCTGGGTTCACACCCTGGCTTTGTCACGAACTTGCTGGCTGTGTGACCTTGGGCAAATTACTTACCTTCTCTGTGCTCCAGTTTTCTCATTTGTGAAATGGGGATAATAAGAGTGCCTATCTCCCAGAGATTTGAGGGGTAAGTTAATATTTGCAAAGCATTTAGGCTAGTGCCTGACACATTATGAACACTTTTTGTGTTTGCTATTACTTTGATTATCATGGGTAACAATTAACCTTGGCCATGTTTTGGGCTCCAAGCCGTGAACTCTATGGAGCCATTTCTCATACCTGCTCTGAGGAGAGAACCATTTGCTTTGCCAACAGCCAGGAGAAGATTAAAGAGATGAGGGCCTCTTGTTTAGCACCTGGTACATTGTATGTGCTGAATGAGTGGTAGCTATTATTGCTATTTTCAAGA
>NW_017731931.1:1245365-1252517 GCF_001890085.2 Hipposideros armiger
CAGTGTCACTGGCCCTTATGTGGGATCCGAACCGGGGCCCTGCTGCTCAGAGCTGGTGTCCCAAGCCAGCTCTTAACCAACGTGCCACTCGGCCAGCCCAATGCTTAGCATATTTACTGGGTGACAACTATGCCAGGCACTGTTCTAGGTGCTTTTCATTTATTATTTATGTAACCTTGACAACAAACACTATGAAGTAAGTATATTAAAGTTTTAAATGACATTTTAAAGTTAAGGAAACTGAAAAACAGAGTGATTAAAAATTTTCCACAGAACTAATAAGTGACAGAATCCAGGAATGCCTGATCAGTTTATCAGATAGATTAATTGGTACTTTGGTCCAGTTGGGAACCTAATGGGTAGGTTTGAAGGTCAAGCTCATGAGACCTGGGTGTCTGCTGGGAGATACCATGAGATAGAGGTGTTAGGTTTGAATCCTGGCTCTGCCACTTTACTTAATGGGTAATCTTGAACAAATTGTTTAACCTCTCTGAGTATCATCTAAAGGTCAAATAAGGCTAATAGTTACTGCCCTGTGGGACTGTAAGGGTGACGACAGGAGCCTTGTGAAGTGCCTGGAATTTGGTAGGCACTCAGGGAATGGTAGACACCTCCACCACACCTATTCCTTGCCCTTTACTTGAAGAGATTTAGACATATCTTTTTGGCCTTGTGTATCCAAGAAGCTCCAGTCCACCTACTATCTGTGCTAAGGAACTGCTTTTAGGGTGTTCCATCCTTCCCAAGATGTCTTGCCTTCTTCCCCTGAAGCTCCCTGCTGTACCAGGATCCATTAGCCCACTGGCAAAGGTGGGAGTGAGAACAACCTGTTCAATGAGTATTTCTCCTGTGCCTTTGAGGTACCCATGGCGAGAGTACCTTCTCCTACAGAGAGCTCTGCTCCTAACAGGAGGTCCTAGACTGGTGATGGAGCACCTCTGGGGCTGCTCAGGTTGGGACGTGAAGATGGGGGGATTGACTAGCAGATGACATCTCCTTGCCAGTGGAATTTCTTTTACATTGATATCTTTCTATCTCCAGCAACACAGAACTGAAAACCCTGCTGTCTGTTGGTGGCTGGAACTTTGGAACCCAGGGGTAAGACCTTGTATTTATGGCTGAATCACTCCTAGATTATTCAGTCTCTTCCAAGCTCCAGGACCTCTGAGTTTCTGTGGCCTCAGATCCAGTTTAGACATGCCAGAAACCTGGTCTGAGCTCTCCTTGTAGCCTGTCCTTCTTCAACCATAGCTCTTATCATGCTGTATTTTAACTGCCTCTTTACTTATCTATGCCTTCTTCTCTATGAGATTCTCCAAGGCAAAAACTCTGCTTTATTCACCACTGTACCCCAGCACTACTAAATGCTGAATGAATGACTGAATAACTGAATATGTATCCAGACAAATAGTCAGGAGGCTAAGTGACAAGACAGAGGATCCAGGAGCTTAGACCACTATTGTTTCCTCCTGTGTCCTCCCACCCCCACCGCTAAGTGTCCCATGGAAGAATCCTGCTCTTGAGACAATCCATGTCAAAGCCCATCACTGCCAATGACTTGTTGACTCCAGATTCTCCAACATGGTGGCCACTGCTGAGAACCGCCAGACCTTCATCCAGTCAGCCATTCAGTTTCTGAGGAAGTACAGCTTCGATGGGCTGGACATTGATTGGGAGTATCCCGGCAACCGTGGCAGCCCAGCTGACACCCAGCAGCTCTTCACTGTCCTGTTGAAGGTGACTCACTCTCCTCATGTCCAAAGAATGTAGGATCTGGCCCACAATTGTCTGAGGAGAAGGTTCTGAGAGAGGCTGAACACCCCAGCCAAGAGTGTGGATCTCAGCCTTACTCGCTCAAAACCTGATTTCTTTAATACAAGATCAGATCTTCCTTTCAGGGGAAACTCATGTGGCCAAATTAGAGAAACTGGTGGAAGGCAGCATAATGAAAGTGAATAGATGTATAGCGAGAAGTCTAACTGCCAAGGGGACTGAAACATTCATGTGCTATCTCTAGGATCAGCTGTGGGAAGTCAGATAGTCCTCAGGCAGGTCATTGGTGGGCAGCACGTAGGCCAAGGTGAGCTAGTTACAGACTAAAATGTTCAATGGCCCTGTGCTCTGATAGTTGGATGCAGATTCCTCCAGGAAAGGGACACTCCTGCCACCAGGGCCAGACATAAAATTATTGGGTCAAAGTGGCCTCTCCCCTGGTCACAGCTTCATTGAGCACCAATATTTGCTTTGATACTCTTATTTCCTCTTCTTCCATGACTGATTTTTCTGATTGTTCAATTTAATCATATATAGTTTCCAGAGATAGGAGCCATCTTTGTCTCTATATAAACTTACTTTTCTTTAATTTTTCTGCTCTGGACACTATTTGTTCACTTTAAAGTTTAACTCCCAGAAAGTCATCAAATTTCTCTCATTCGCAAGTTTTTGGGAGACAACTCACTGTTGTCTTCAGAGACCAACAACAGTTTTCAGACCAAAGGAGTCTAAATGGAACATTTTACAGCTTTCCTCCTAAGAATTGTGACTTGCTCATTGGGCCTTCCTGTCCTCTGTTCCACAGGAAATGTATGAGGCTTTTGAGCAAGAGGCGACCCAGAGCAACAAGCCTAGGTTGCTGATTTCTGCTGCTGTGTCGGCAGGCAAAGGTACCATTGAGACTGCCTACCAGATCCCCGAGATGTCTAAGTAAGTCAACCCCAAGCCCAGGGGCCCAGTTCAGAGCTAAGCAATCCTAAGACCTCCCCTATAGATTGGCCAATGCTCATGTACCCTGGATCAAGAGGGTTGTATCCCAAAGGAATGAGATGATCCTAACTCCCGAGGGAGAGATATGGGAAGCCAGCATGAGTCCTGGTCTTGTTTCTAAGTCTATCCCCTAGTTTCTCAATGATAAAAGGCTAGTTGGAGAAGGTTAGCTGAGTTTCAAACTTCCATAAGTCCTGAAGGTCTGAGTGCAGCCAGATATTGATTATGGATTATGTGCCTTTTACATATCAGGTGTTCTTGAGATAAAAGTGAAGAAGAATGGAGTAAAGAATAATAAAACATATTCCCTTATAATTACAAACAACACATTTGGTGGGGACTAGGAGCTTGAAGGGGAATGTGATGAAGAATGTGATTCTCTTGGACCATTTCTCTTCTTTTGCACCCAACCACCCAAGGTACATGGACCTCATCAATGTGATGACCTATGACCTAAGGGGCTCCTGGGAGGGCTTCACAGGAGAGAACAGCCCCCTGTTTGCAGGACCCAGTGACCAGGGAGACTACAAATTCTTTAATGTGGTGAGTGATGACGTGGATTCAGGACAGCCAGTCCTACCAGATATCGTTGAAGCATGCCATAGGATCTCTGGCCAAGGACTGAAAAGGAAGCAAAGAACCTTGGTGGACAGGATGAAGTCGACAATCTTTTCTAACCCAGCTCGTGTTCCCTGCTTGCTTGTCCCTATGATTAGTTGTACCCCTTTACCTTTCACACCAAAGAAGGCAGAATAGTGGTTTGGGGTAATCCCAAACATTGGAAAAAAATTTTAAATGTCATTTCCATTGATGGTAGGAGCACATTTCATGATCCATCTTGCTCCCACTCTCCCTCACCTCCCTTCCACCCTCTCCCTATGCCATGAAGTTTATCTCCCTAACTTGTATGCTCTTGGCAGGTGTAATAAGTCTATGCAATGACTTGTAGGTGGGTAAATTGGCTAGATGTGATTTCAGTGGAGAGTTCAACCAGGAATTTAAAAATGGGCATGGGAAAGTGTCCTAGGTGCATACCCCATGCTTGAGCAATTCTGAGCTGCTGTATTATGCCAGTTAGGGACAAGAGGGTGCATGACTTAATCCCAGTTATGCCCAGATACCCAGTCCAGTATGAGAGAAAGAAGGGTAAGAGAACCTTTCATTCCTATTTGACACTGGGCCAACTTAACTACCTAACTAACATACCTCTTGACTGAGGTACCTCTATCACCCAGTTCTTCTAGAAGGGAAAATATTCCTTTTCTTCCTACAATGTTGGCTTGACTGCATGCTATATGTGAAGTGGCCAGGGAATTGGGTAGAAAATATAGGCTAGTCCACAAGCCTCTGAGCATATGCTCAGCTGCTTCTTAATAATAACTTCTTTACCTTGCCTCCAGGATTATGCGATGAACTACTGGAAGAACCAAGGTGCCCCTGCCGAGAAGCTGATGGTGGGCTTTGGGGCTTACGCCCGGACCTTCACTCTCACTAACCCTGCCAACCATGGCCTGGATGCCCCCACCTCTGGCCCTGGGACTGCCGGGCCCTATACTCAGGAAGCTGGGACTCTTGCCTACTTTGAGGTAACGACCCAGAGGGCCTGGTCTACCTGAGAGATCCACTCTTTCTGTTCTAAAGGATTGAAGATATTTCCATAGAGAGAGAAAATATACGCTGACTTCTAATACAGGGTATCCATGTTGACTACTCTGAGTGTATGTAGTAGGGGGAGAAGGGTAGAGTGAACGACTGATGAAACATCTTAAATTTAACCTTTTAAAGTAAATGGGCTTCTTTATTACTACTAGTAGTTGACATTTACTGAGTACAAATGGACAGCCAGGCTCTGTTCTAAGTGGTTTTTAAATGAGGTGCTGGTTTTATCCTCTTACACAAGAGGACATTGAGGCACAGAGGTTAAGAAATTTGCTCAAAGTTGCAGAACTAGTAAGCGGCAGAGCTTGGCTTCAAACCTAGTTAATGAGCTCCAGACTCTCAGACCCTAACCACTATGCTCCAGCATCCCCTTGTTGTCTCTTTTATGGCAAAAATGTTTTCAGATAAGAACAGGCAAATTTGTTTCCAAGGGAAACTAGGGCACAAGCACAAAGAAGCTTTTGTGTCCATTGTCTTGAATATGGGTACTGGCAGACACAGGGCAGGAATTCATGCCTCATCTATCCAGCTAGTGCCCTCTCCACTGTGCAACTGCACTGGAAGCAAAACAGGGGAGCTGGGGCGAAACTGGAACCATGAGCTCTTATTTACATCAAAAAGGGATGAGGTGGGGAGTGCATCCCAGAAAAGAAAGCAGGGAGGAAGGGGAGGTGGGCTGAGCAGAGCGGGGGATCATCTGAGTCATGACTGTACTCCTGCACCCCCATCCTCACCCCCAGGTCTGCTCCTTCCTGAAAGGAGCCACGGAGGTATGGAACGCTCCCCAGGAGGTGCCCTATGCCTACAAGGGGAACCAGTGGATTGGATATGCCAATCCCAAGAGCTTCACCCTCAAGGTAAGGCCCTCCACACCCTTCCTTCTGCACATTTGAAAGAGGTAGGGAACCTGCCCTCCAAGTGCATTTGAATTACAATCCCAGAAGACATCTAAGAGAGGTGAGGTAAGGTAAGGCAAGACTCAGGGAGGCCCAAAGGTCTCAGGGTGAGCCAGTGGCCCAGCTGCAGAGCCCAGCAGTTGGGGCAGCCCCTCTGCTCCCGTGCACTTGCAGTTGGCTTCCTTCCTTCCCTCAGCTTCTGCACCTTCCCATACACTCACCCCTGGAGAGTCCCTTTTGGTCCCGTCCCCTGCTCTTTCCTGGGCCTGCTCCAGCTCTCTGAGGCAGGCATTCTTTCCTATTCCAAGGATGAAGGTGTAGATCAGAGTTTCTTTCCCTCCTTTGCTCCTTTCCTGCTCACGGCAAATATATATACAGGCTGAACCAAAATCAGGAGGCGAGAGATCCTCTGGGTTATTAGGCTTCTGCCCACTGACCCTTACCTGCTCAGGCCTGGGGCCCTTAACCCTAGACCTCCCTGTCTCTGGAGCCTTCTTTGCCCAGACACTTGCTATGTGCAGGGTCCTGTATCTCTTATGACACCACAGCCCACCCAAACTCCAACTCAGACAAACCTTCTTAGAAGGGGGTTGGTGATTACAGAGGACAGGGGAAAGGGCTGCTTGGGCTCAAGACTCATTCTTCCTGACTTAGTAGCCTTAAAATCTTTCGTTCTATACAGATATGTCCATGAGTCTCCCAAAGTCGCTGCAGAAAAGCGACTCCCCCATTCCCTCCTCGCCATGACTGATCATTACCCTTGCTGCCATGCTGCTGGAGTCGCTCCCTGTATTCGTGCAAGGACACCCCACGGTCCCCCTCACTGTCTCCCATAGGCCGAGTGGCTGCTGAAGAACAGCTTTGGAGGCGCCATGGTCTGGGCCATTGACTTGGACGACTTCACAGGCACTTTCTGTGGAGAAGGCAAATACCCTCTCATGAATGCCCTCAAGTCTGCGCTCGGTGTCTCCACTCCCAGTAAGTGGTAATGCGCCACCTACCGGCCACGAGATTACACACTAGACACAGTCAAGGAGGAAGGAAGACTGCGCAGAGCTCCTCCCAGCCGACCTCAAGGAAGGCTTCCCTCAGCTCTTTCACTTATCCTAGCATTTTCACCTGGCGTTGGCATTTGGGACCAGAAAGAGAGACCCAGGTGGCCTTCTAGGGGCAGCCTGAGGGAGACGGCCCTAGCGAGAGAAAGGACCTATCACCATTCCTGAGGTCTCTCACCTGTAGAGATATACTGAGGGAACCCCAATACAGTGACCTGGACACCCTGGAGCCTGGGTAGGGAAGGGACCACAAACACCTTGTTCCCTGTTCCCACCCGCCCAGCTCCAGCCTTTATGGACTTTGTGGAGCAGGGAAGATAAAGCGAGGGAGAAATTTAAAAGTTAGGAGATGAGGAAAGAGGCTGAGAGGAGAACCCTAAAGGGGTCCAGCTTGCACCTGCCCCCAAGTGAAAAGCAGAGTTGCAATTGGCCTCAGCACACGATTCTGCCCCAGTCCCAAGCGTCACAGCTTGTCCAGAAAGCAAGAGGAGCCGAGAAGCCTGGGGGAAAGCTAGTGCTGACCATTGGACCTTTACTCTGTCAGGCAAGCTGGTTCTTTGGATTTCATATTATCCTCACTCTGCACTCTTGGATACAGATGTTATTCAGCGATTTAAAAATAAGAATAAGGAGATATTGGTCCAAAGGTACAAGTTCCAGTTACACAAGATGAATAAAGTCCTAAGGACCTGTATAAAATAGAGCCTATACTTAACAATACTGTGTTGTCTATGTGAATATTTGCTGGGAGGGTAGATCTTATGGTGCGTGTTCTTATT
>NW_017731931.1:1253984-1255803 GCF_001890085.2 Hipposideros armiger
AACCCCAAGCAGGCTGAGGAAGAACTCAGCTCAACAAGCAAGGATGTGCGTCCACACTAACCAGCTCACTGGGGAGGGGGGCAGTCCTGGGCTCTTTTAACAAAACAAGCACAAACAATCAGCAAAACCCCAGGACATGTGGTTAAATCTAAACATTCGTTAGTAATAACCCAGCTCTCTTTTCCTGGCCCTTTTCTGACAAAGCTTAAATAAATACTAGCTTCTTGCAATGACCACTTGCAGGGTGCTTGTGATAAACTGACGTGTGCTCGAATGTAAATTGGCCAGGAACAGCTATCTCCTCTGGCCTCTGGGACTCGTGAGGGAGGCATTGATACTGCTGCTCCTTGGTGGACCAGCCACGTGTGCCATGGCCTTCACCATGGCCTACGAGATGCACAGGCCATCAGTGTTGGGGTCAGTGGGAAATGTGGGAAATTATAGGCCAGGAGTATGTGGAATATGAACAGGGAAATAGAAGCTGAGCAATGCCGCCGTTGAACTTGTAGAGGGTAACCTGAACACTCTTGCTACACAGGGTTTGTCGTTTACGGTGTGGCATCAATCTACAACCACTTATTTATTTTATTGGTTGACAACACCTTTTATTTTGCAAGTAAATACTTTGTCAGCAATGAGCTAAACAAATAAAAGTTCCTAGATAATGAAAAATTAGAATTTCTATTTTCTAAGAAAGTTGAGATGAATGTAAAACTTGCAATAGACGTTAGTTGACATTTACTATCCACCATGGGGCTGTTTGATATTGAATAAAAACCAGAAGACACAAATCAGCATTTACTTCAAAAGAACTCATGATTTTAAAAGGATTTTACCTAAAAATGATGATTTAACAAAGGTAGCTAGCTGCCAAACATGTTTGTTTTTTTTATCACTAAGGGAAGCATGAAGTTTCATGTAGGTATATCTAATGATGGATGTGCTAAATTAATTTCTTTTTCTAGTCTGCGTTGTGTGTGTGTGTGTGTGTGTGTGTGTTCATTCATGTATTAAAGTGAAGCTCTATTTGCAGAAACAAATCCACAAGTTTTTAAGTAATACCAAATTTATATTAATGTAATAGGTGCTTCAAATAGAAAAATCAGGTAAGTTAATTCTAATAATGGTTGAATTTTTTTCACCCAGTTCATGAAATCAAAGTGAAGCATTTTGTGGTTCATTTTGTCAAGGTAAGACAACTGACATTATTGTCACTGCTGTTGTAAATGCAGTTAAAAAGCTCATCATTGGAAATTATTTTTGTGGTGATAATATTTGTGGTGATAATAACTTCAAATATTAATGGAGTACCACATTATCTAAAAACAATATGCTCTCTAAATTAAATAACCGGTAGAGCAGAAATGTCCTGGAAATTGGTTGTAGGTGGCAAATCACTCATTAATGTGTCAGAAAAAAACTGTGACATCCTATCCTTCAAAATAAAAGTAAAATTTTCAAAAATTTTAATATACATAGAATAACTGATCTATAACTTTTTTTTGACAAGGCTGATGTTGAATAGAAGAAAATATACATCAACATGGCAGTATGTTTTCCCTTTGCTTCCTATTGTCTATTGGATTTTAGAAATGTTTGGGCCATTGAAGAATTACTTCTTACTTAATTCAAAGTGCTCCACAATGGTATCGAAACTTTTTTTTCTTTTTTTTTTGGTTACACAAGTCTTCTATATTTTTATTGCATTTTATTCCAAATCAGTTATAAATATTTTGTCAAAGTATTCAGTGAATGAAGCTCCACAACACTTAAACTTTTGAAGTTTTAGTAAGTTAATATTATTTTTAAAAAGAATTTT
>NW_017731931.1:1257701-1259568 GCF_001890085.2 Hipposideros armiger
GGCAGAGAGAGGCTGAGAGCCTGGCTTAAGGCCATGCAGCTCGGAAATGCGTTTCAAAGCTGGCAATATGGCTCCAGTGTCCATGACCTTACCCCATACTCTGGCCTGCCCTTTGGCCCAACCGCACTGTGAGACCACCTCTCGTTCTCATCCCAGGCTGGATAGTCTAAAAGCAATCTTCTCCACAAGACATTTTCTCCACCTACCTCTGACCATTTTCTTTGGAATTCTTAAATCCAGAGGCATAACTGCCCACTCCTCAACCTGGACTCCTTTTTATTTGGCTCTAGTAGTTACTCTGGACTAACTTGTCCTGCTGCACTTAATTCACCAGGTCACAATTTTCCGTTTATTTATCTGTGTGCACCAATGATGGTGAGCTCTGTGTCTTGCTTACTCATACAGCCCAGTACTCTCATGCTTCCTGACACAAGCGCAGCCATTCATTAGGTCATTATTAAATAAGTGAATGAATGTTAAGGAATAGTTTGATACAGGTGCATTTCCATGCTATTCACTGTAAGTACAGTATTGATTATAAAGTTATAGGAGACAGGAACTGCGGCTCTTCCCTTTCTTGCTTCCAACTTGTGACTCACCTTTTACTGGAAGAATGCTTTTTAAAAGAAATACCTCCTACCTGGTTTCCCATATGCTAATTCCTATGGCAACAGTCCCAGCATATACATAAGCATTTTTTAAACAAGAAAATAGATTGGCAGCCCAGCGTATTTAGCCTATTTACATTTAATGTAATTAGTGGTATATTTAGGTCATCTATATGATCTAAATATATACAGTAATACCTTGGTTTGCGAGCATAATTTGTTCCGGAAACAAACTACTCATATTGCAAGACATTGCTCATTTATCAAGTTAAAACATATTAGAAATGTTTGCTCATCTTGTGGAACATTCTCAAACCAAGTTACTTGCAATCCACGGTTTTACTGTATTATTGTNAGATATTTATGGAAGAAAGGGTGTCTGTATGGAGACAAAAAGATATCATCTGTGAAAATATTTGAGCTCAAAATTTAAACATTTTGATAGAAAAAAGTTAGAATTGAAAATAGTCCCCATTTAGCAGAATTCCCTCTGAGCACCTGTAGAGAGAGTTTTTCTCAATTAAAAATATTCTAGTCTACAAAATAAAATCAATAGATGGTGTCATGGGCTGAACTGTGTCCCTTGAAAATTCATATGTTGAAGTGCTAATACCCAGTACCTCAGAATGTGACTATTTGGAGACAAGGCTTTGAAAAATGTAATGAGGTAAAATGCGGTCATTCAGGTGGGCCCTAATCCAATACTATTGGTGTCTTTACAAGAAGAGATTAGGACCCAGGCAACACACAGAGAGAAGACCCTGTGAAGACACGTAGAGAAGATGGCCATCTGCCAGCCAAGGAGAGAGGCCTCAGGAGACACTAAGCCAGCAGAGACCTTGGTCTCAGACCCGTAGCCTCCAGAACTGTGAAGAAATAAATTTCTGTTGTTTAAGCCGCCCACCCAATCTGTGGGACTTGTTATGGCGGCCCGAGCAAACTGACACAAAATGTATCAGCATTTTTTAAATATTGGGTTGTCGGAAAAGTCATGACGCATTTTTGCATGAAAAACATAGAAAAAATATGTCATGACTTTTCCGAAAACCCATTAATTAACCATGAAAAGCAACTTTGAAGAAGATTTCAGGCAATATTAGGGGAAAAAATTAAAAATAATAAAACTATATTGAAAAAACTCCATTTTTTGGAAAAATGCCAGATGTATGACTAAGAAACTAACATTTGTGACTATGTAGCAAGAATAATTACTCAGAATTTAAAATTTTGATTTACCATGCAATTATATATTTTATTTT
>NW_017731931.1:1262733-1264920 GCF_001890085.2 Hipposideros armiger
ATCTGCCTCTCTACATCAGCTGATTGGCCACCATCGAACAGAAAGAGCTAAATCTACAGTCTTTTTGACTCACATGTTTTGTATTCTATATTCCCCTTGGGGGAAAATAACAATTGTGAAAACAGAGGCAAGGAAGAAAAATCTTCAGCCTGCAGACTAGTTTTCAGACAAATAAATTCTAGTAAAGCATACATAGAAAATTTGAGAATCTGGGTGTTTGTTCTATTAAAAAAAGGGTTGTTACAAGATTGCTGGTTTGACTCCGGCATGGGATGGTGGGCTACGCCCACCCGCAACTAAGATTGAACACAGCACCTTGAACTGAGCTGCCCTGAGCTGCCGACAGGTGGCCGGATGGCGACTGGTCTTGGAGCTGAGCTTGCTGCGCCCTCCACAACTAAGACTGAAGGACAACAACTTGGCTGTTCCCCTTCCCCAATTCCCCAACACTGTTCCCCTTCCTCAATTCCCCAACACTGTTTCCCTTATCCAATTTCCCAATAAAATCTTAAAGGAAAAAAAGAAGGTTGTTAGACATTCTAGTACCAGGTGGAAAGGCACAGGGGAAGGAGAGAGACAGAGTGAGAACATGTTAATCTATTTCTGGAAGGGACCTATGGGAACTAGTTGCTATTCAGAGAGTACAGCCCACTGTACATAAACCATTTTGAATCATGCAAGCTATTTTATAATGGAGCTTATTAGTATAGTGTCTGGGCTGGAGCCCAATCTTTCCTTCTTGCAAAGTGAAGTCAAGATAGTATGGTTTCTCTGTCAATAATGGGTTCTTAAATGTGTTTGAGGTTTTCTATTACTACCAATATCAACATTGACTTTAGAGGCAATCACGATAAAGGAGAATCTGATAAGTCATGGGAGGGGAGCAAGAGTGCATAAAAGGCAGGTGGGACAAGGGGTTCCTTACCACTGAGGCGAGATGTCCCAGCTCGCCCTCCTCACTGGTAAGGAGCCACCGCCCCTCAGTGCCTGTGAGCCACTCTCTGCCTCTCTCTCTTTTTACTGCCCCTTTAAACCTTTCTTTTGCCTTTGAATTCAAACCAAATCGCCTGAGATGATTGCTTTTGGCAAAAGCACGAGGACACAGTTCCTCCCCTGGTGACAGGTCCTGCACGGCCCTGCAGACTCCCTCCCTTCATCAAGCCTTAAGGCTCAGGGCACTTCTGGGATCTTATGAGCGGGAGCCGAGGGGAGTGGGCATCTGGGAGAGAACCTGAGGCTCTATCAGCCTTGGTAAGTTGGGAGTCTACAGAGAGTGTTAAAAGGATTCAAAGAGTAAAACCAGGAAAAATTTCCTTCTGCAAATGAGGCACTAGTATACAAAGGCTGCTCTGTTCACAGCTATGTTCCTCCAGCTCATGAACCTCTCTGTTGCTTTAAGGTCTGCTCCTTGTGCTGACAGCTGAGATAGGTATGTATTCTTCTTGGGATGGACCACCATCATGTTCCTGTTTTCTTTCTTCATATTTTGGAAACTCAGCGGGGCCCTCTGTCCTTCTACTTCGAACAAAGAACATTAATTAAATTTTTTTGTTAGAGAGTTTGAAATTCCCTAACCAAGTGAAAGGATTGGAATAATTGGCCTAAACATCCCAAAGCTGAAACCAACTAGACAGTGGTCTTAAAAAGAAATGTTAACAATAAAAAATAACTGATGGCAAGGCATCCGCTCTGTTAAAGCATTTTCAAATGTGTCATCTTACTGAGTCTTTAAAATAATTCTTCTCTGAGAAGCGGGCAGGAAAGGCACTACACCCCACCTCACTGACCATTTAATTAAGGCAGAAACGAGTTATACGACTTGACCCAGGGAATACAGGGAGTTCATGGCAGAATCTAAACCTGAAGCCGGGACTCTTGCCTCCTAGTGCATGATTTCTTTTTCTCTGAGTGAAATGATTACTCAGGAGACAGCTACAAGTGCTAAACAGAGTATAACATTATCCTCTCTGTGTCTTAGTTTCCAAATGAGTAAAATGGGAATAATAATAATACTTACCTTAGAGAGTTTGACTGAGGATTAATGAATGAGTTTAAGTAAATTACTCAGAGCAGTGCTTGATACACAATAAATGCTGAGTAAGCATTAGAATTGCTGGTATTAACATGCAGAAGGGGCTAGAATGCATTTAAATCAGTGTTTACCAGCTTAAGATTTCTTTTCAGCAA
>NW_017731931.1:1265275-1266624 GCF_001890085.2 Hipposideros armiger
TGATGAAACGACTGAAGTTTTAAATCTTTTAACCTTCAGGAGTAGTTTGAACAAAACCTTCCACAGTAGCCTCCAGGCTGAAATTCCAAACAGGCCAACAAAGCTCAAATACATTCTGAGCTTTCCTATTATATTCAGGACAGTGATGACTCTAACTAAAGGGGAACAGGTGGCTCACAAAAGGTGGTTATCAATTGAAGTCCAGCTCAGCTGCCAAGGGAAATTTAGAAAAGTCCAAGTACTGCGGAATCAGATGAGAATAATGTTCCACTTGGACGCAACCCAACGCTGGTACTGATGAAGCACTCAGTGCCCTTAGTCTGAGGCTCCACTCCAAAAGGGAAAATTAGACTGTAGACACTTTGAAACTCCCAACTTTACTCCAACCACTCTCACAATTTAGGAAATAAGGACGAGAATGAAGAAAACCAGTATGACAGGCTGCATGAGACTTCTGGTTTCTCAATCACTATAATAGCTAATGTTGAAATGATTTGTTTTTCTGTCCATTGATTCTGACACAACTCTTTGCTTCTTTTCCCTCAGAAACAGTCAACTGAAAACTCTCCTGGCTATTGGTGGCTGGAACTTTGGAACTGCTCCGTAAGTTTTTTGAGATGACTTCCTACATGGATTTTACTATAAGGTGTTGAGATCACCGAGGCATTCCCTCACCCTGCCTTCTTTGGGTCTCCCTTAGTTTCACTGCCATGGTTTCCACTCCTGAGAACCGCCAGACTTTCATTGCCTCCGTCATCAAATTCCTGCGCCAGTACGAGTTTGATGGGCTGGACTTTGACTGGGAGTACCCTGGGTCTCGTGGGAGCCCTCCTCAGGACAAGCATCTCTTCACCGTCCTGGTGCAGGTGAGCTGTGTTCCATATCATTTTGACTGGAAACCACACAACTGATCTTATATGAAAGATTACTGAGGCCCTACACAAAACCGAGCTTCCTACAATCTCAGCAAGAGGTGAAGGACCTGGAGACACTATTCCAATGAGAATGATGAAGAATGAAAAATGGAAGAGATTAATTTAATTTAATTCAAAGAGTAGTCATGGAAGTCAACTTAAGTTAATATTCATAGACTTTCTCCTACTCTTGTATAGGAAATGCGTGCAGCTTTTGAGCAGGAGGCCAAGCAGATCAACAAGCCCAGGCTGATGGTCACTGCCGCCGTAGCTGCTGGCATCTCCAACATCCAGGCTGGCTATGAGATCCCCCAGCTGTCCCAGTGAGTGATGACTTGTCCCACCACTCCTCTGTGTGTCACTTGTGTCAGAGACACTCATCCTTCGTCTGCTTGCTGTTCAGGGACCTTGTTTAGGAGGCTTTGCCTGCAGAGG